>NW_026963529.1:0-20070 GCF_036588685.1 Mytilus trossulus
GATCCACACACACTAAATATATAAAAAAGAACCTAAAGCAAACATAACCAAAAAGATCTTTAATAGTATAGAAGGGGTGGAAGGGCACACACATAGTACCTCTTTCAATACCCAAAGGGTTATTACTCCCTTTCTCATGTAAAAAAAACAGGTGTAAAAAAACAACCGCCACTATCACAAACGGTAAGAGAAAGTGTAAAGTATAAAACCGCTTTAGAGTTGCATTACACACGGTCCAACCCCCTCATACATAGCGGAGCATACTCTCTCCTACTACGGGGATCACTCTAAGTATATTAGTAATAACAGTAGCCCCCCAATATGACATTTGCCCCCAAGGCAAAGTGTAACCGAGGAAAGCCTCCGCCATAGTTAACAAAAACAAATGCACCCCAAAATACCACACTGTCTTATCTAAATAAGACCCATAATACAGCCCACGAGCAATGTGCGCATAAATACAGATAAAAAACATAGAGGACCCATTTGCATGAATATTACGCAACATTCATCCTTTTTCCACATTACGCATAATATGTACTACAGAATCGAATGCCATGTCTTCATGAGCAGTATAATGAGTTGACAATAAAAGACCCCTTAGAAGTTGGATAATTAGGCACAAGCCTAGTATAGAGCCAAACCTTCACCAAGCGTTTAAGTTTACAGGACAAGGCAAATCATAGAACCTGTCATTCATAATCTTCACCAACTTATTAGTACTTCGTCACGGACCAACCCTCTTAGGCGTGTTAATATTATTCACAGTATTGTTACCAACCATCTCATAAGAAAGGCCTACACCTTGTTTATGAGTTTACAGCTCACCACCTCTTCCTCGGCCACCTCATGAATTTTTGTTATATATACAGGCACAAACCCCCCGCACACCGCATTTTTTTATGAGTACACATAAGCTTGGACCCCCCTTTTTACACCTCTGAAGACACCCAAAGTGTTAAGTGTCCAACTTTGTTTTTGCTCCATTTTTACTTTATTTTTAATTAGACTTAAAGCGACCAACAACTTACGCTTCAAAAATTTTTTTATTTTTAAGATACACGCCTCGTTTTCGAACCGAAAACCACATGAGCAACCAGAGCTGGGGTAAATGAGGAAATAAACGTCTCAAATCCCCATTATCCTACAGCTTACAATTAGCTATAGAGCCCAAGTAACTTAGAATTTAAGGGTCAAATTCACCACTTTCTCTGCCAATAATTAGGTTGAATCTCATGTGGTCCTGAAGAATGCTTACTCCCCGCAAAGGCTTTGTAGCCTTTCAAGCATACACTAAAACCAAGTTAATTAGGTGTAAGGAGACCCGTATTGACCAGTTTTTAAATAGACCATAACAGCCTAACAATAAACGAATTAACTGTAATTTTGCTTATCTTATGGATTATTTTAATAAATTATAACTATTAATACACCAATAAACTTTAACTATGAGCATTAATAACTACTGACCCCGTCTTTACTAACATCAGGAACACTGTCTTCTTCACTTACAACCACATTTCTCTGCTCGACTGGCTGACAGACATTAGCTGGGACTTCAGGCTCCACAACAGCTATTTGTTCTTCTAAAGGAACATAGCCACCCTCAGCATGGGGGCCCCCTTCCTCCTGATTATCAGGAACAACTTCAGCGACACCATTCACAACAGCATCTCCAACAGCTGAAATAGTTTCAGGTAATGGGAGCACCCTAACAGTGTCACCCCCTCCGCCCTGACATAAGTCCCCTCCTCCAACGTCTATTCTAAACACTCAGTTTTTATATGAAAAAAAACCATCTCACACACCCCTTAACAGTAAGCCTTTTTTTGCAGCAAACCCCTGCCTAAGCCACTCTCATACAGCCTCTCTAGTGCCCAACACATTCAACAATCTATCACTAAGCAACACACTCATTTACATAAAAAGAACCCTTTTTATAAGTTAATCAGCCTATTATACAATATTATTTATGTCATTACAGATCCGTCACAAAGTATTGCTTTAGCTAAAAACTCGCTCGCTTAAAAGAGACCTTAAAGCTATGCATAAGCTTTTGGGTTAACAAACCCAAAAACTTCAATTAAAATAAAGCTTCGCAGGGTCTTGTTGCTCTTCTTTTACACACAGGCCTCTTCGCTTTACCCTTATGCAAGAAGTACTAAAATTTATTTGCCCCACTTTACTTCAAGTAAGCTTTTTATGAGGCAATCGTGTGCATTTCTTTAGAAAGATAAATTCTAAAAAACCTCAGTGAGATGAGCCTAAAACTAATTAACTCCTCTTAAATTGTTTATAAAGAAAAGCTTTAACTTTTTCTTTAGGAATCAAAGTCCTACGTACTATAATACTTCTTTATAACACCTCAGAGCAATAAACTACTTTTGAGCTTAGCTTCATCAAAGCAACTGGGCCATCCCCCCACGTACAACTAAGCTAGGAAGAATTTGTAGCTCTCAGTTATATTAACATTAGCAACTAAACACAACTTAAGAGACAGGCTATCTGGCTTGAGAATAAGAATCTTATACCCTAAGCAAATTACTGGGATTTTCAATTAACAGCTCAACATTCTAGCTTAATTTATTCACCCAGCGTACACTAATTTCATTAAAATTTTTGCCCAGAAGGCAAATATAGTAATTATTGCTATGTAACCATCCTATAACCAGCACATTTAACAGCCTAACGCCACGTTTATTTACATAAAAAGGCCCTATACAATATTGTCTATAGCACTCAGATCTGTGACAGAACATTGCTTTGCTTAAAAACCTTTTATACGAAACTAACTCACTTAAAAGGGACCTCAGGACCAGACATAAACTTCATCACTTGTAGTCTTTGTAAGTTTATAACCCACCTAACCCCCTTTTAGGCGTGTTAATATTACATACTATTGTTAACACTTACTTTTTAAGACGCTCACAACCTTGTTTACAAGCTCACGCTTCTACGTTTCACAATTTTATTTAGCTTCATTTTGTTGCTGCACACCACATTTTTGTCACCTCTATTTAACCTGCTTTCCTATTTCCTCCCCTCCAGATCAGCCCCCCCAGGCATTAGTGTGTCATTTTGATTTTATTTTATTTTTGATTTACTTTTTTGCTTAGACTTTAAGTGACCCATGAATTACGCTTTGGGAACTTTCATATGACTTGATTTCTATTTATTTTTTGATTTTAAGATACAGATAGTCTAGTTTTCAAACCCCAAAAAATCACATGAGCAACCAAAATTAGGGCAAACGAAAAAAATTAACACCTTAGATCCATTTCTCCTGCAGTTTACAATTAACCACAGGAAGCAAATAGCTTTAGAATTTAGGTTTAAGTTTGTTTTTTTCTACCACTAATTAGGTTAAGTCTCACATGACTCTGAAAAATGCTTACTCACTGTAAAGGGTTCAAAACCTTATCTACAACAGGTTGTAAAGCATAATCTAAAACAAGTTTGGACAGGTATGGGCATTCGCAACTAGATTTTCAATAAAATACACAATGTCAAGTAAAATTAAGTTTTACTTTGACTTATAAGTTATCTTAACTAAGGGCTTTTTACATGCATCAGCAACAGGGTTTCCGTGTAAAAGGACAGGAGAACAGGCCTTGCGGTCACTGTACCGGCCGGTAACAGGAAATGCGGTACACTATAAAACCTCATTCTTAAGGGTTTCCACAGTGTTTGGTTTTTTTTTGTCTGTTACTAGCACAAATCCATTACACACCGCCTTTTTAGAACCCTTGTTTTATTCTTTAGGTGGGTGATTGCTGCTTTTTGGCTGCATTAATAGACTGTTTTATTTTTTACCTAATTTGCAACCCGTTTTAACCCTATTTTTTAATAAAATAGCAATACTAATTTTAACAAGAACCAACGACACGCCCTACCGCCACTAATTGGCCTTCAGCTTCATAAAAGGCAACCCTTTTTATAAACTAATCAGTTTATTGCGTAGCATTATTTAAGCAATGACAGAGCCAGGGCAAAGCGTTGCTTTAGCGAAAAAGTCCTTTCGTACAAAATTAGCTCATTTTTAAAAGAGGATAGAAACTGAACTAGCTCACGCCGTTCTGAACTCAGCTCATGTTAGATTTTAAAGGGCGAACAGACCCACCATTAGAAGCTTCTACGCCTCTAGGATATCTAAAGCCAACATCGAGGTCGCAATCTTCCCCTCCAATACCATCTTTCGGGAGAAATTGCGCTGTTATCCCTAGAGTAGCTAGCCACACATATAAAGTTAGGAAATACGAGTTAGATTTATATAATAGTGAAAGACTTATTTTCACTGATCTCCCATCAAAATCGTATAAGAGCCAAAAACTCCAATTAAGATAAAGCTTCATAGGGTCTTGTCGTCCTTCTTTTACATAAAGGCCTCTTCACCTTAAAGTTAGTTTAAATTAAATTTTCAGACACAGCACCTTCTTCGTTAACCCTTTCATACCATCCTTCAATTGAAAGGCAAATTATCGCGCTACCTTAGGACGCTCACGTTAACGCCGCCGTTTACAACAAACATTACTCTAGTTGCACTGGGCAGGGACTACCTTTTACTTACATCAAAAGGAAATGTTTTTGTTAAACAGTCGAGAAGTTTAGTTTGCCGAATTCGTTTAAAAACTTTTATTTAGCCTTTAGTTTTTTAAGGTAAAACAAAATAGTAATACCAAATAAATAATATTTTTACTCGTTTTTATCATAGTCACTGGTCCTACAACCATAGGCTTATTTTAAAGTAAATGAATAACCCAATTAATCTTTTTTCCCCATCTGGTTTTAGTTAAAATACACTAATATCTAATAGCCAGTTTAAAGCCTATAGAAACCCAATTTTTTTTTAACATCAATTTTAGTATTTTTCAGCTTAACCCAAAAAATTTTACCCCTTAAATAGTTAAGGAAAATGCTTACACATCTTTTTAAGCCAACCAGATATCTAAAAGCGCGAATAGTATCTAGCCGCTATTCTTTAGTTTAATTAAATCTCTGCCACGATTTCTTAACTCAAAAAAATAACTCTCTTTTATTCGGGAAAATTAAATTCTTAAACTTGTCTTGAAAAACCCTTATGCAAAAGGTACTAAAATTTATTTATACTATTTTAATTCAAGTGCACTTTTCACAAAACAATTATGCACGTCTCTTTAAAAAAGATAAATTATAAAAAGCCTCAGTAAGAGGAATCTAGAACTGACAATTCTAAGTTATATATTAACTACTTTTAACTTATTTATGAAGAAGAAGATTAACTTTTTCTTTAGGAATCAAAGCCCTACTTACTACAATTTTTCTTTATAACGCTTCGAAGTTCTAAGTGCCAAAAAACTACTTTTGAACTTTGCTTCATCAAAGCAACTGGATCATCCCCCACGTGGCACTAAGCTTAGGCCTAACTAGACTATGGAGAATTTGCAGTTCTCAGTTATATTAACATTAACTACTAAGCACAACTTAAGAGAAATACTATCTGACTTAAGAATGAAAATCTTATGTTTTCCCTAAACTACTTAAGCAAGCCAAAGCAAATTACTGCGATTTTGAATTAACAGCTCAACGTTTTAGCTTAAACTATTTGGCCAGCATACACTAATTTCATTAGAACTTTTGCTTGGAAGGCAAATATAATATTATTTACTATATATGCATATTATAGCCTAGCAGCAACTTCCGTTACTGCTACCTTGTTACGACTTTTCACAGGTTTCCCCGCGAGCGACGGGCGATTAGTACTCATCTGATTGTATTCAGGGTAATTTTATTTTTAACCCTTACTTACAAGTCCTTCTTCAAAGGCAAGTTTTCTTATCTTATTTGTCTACTTAGTTGAGCTACCTTTTAGTAGCTCAATCTTTGAATTATTGCTTAAGTTACATCTGTATCCCAGATTAACCTTGTCATAAGCTGCATGTCAATCTGAATTATTTTTGAAGTTGTGCTACATGGGCATATAGCCAATTCTAGTAGCTGCACCTAACTAAAAGTAACTTACCTTACCGAACTCAGCAAGTAAAATAAGAGTTAGCTTCAGTAATAACCAAAAATTTTACCCGGACACTCACCATATTAGAGTAAACAACCATACACACGCACTAATAAGACAAGGCTCAAATGTAGGTGGGTTATCCTTTAACACCCAGGATCCCCTGTTTTCTATCTCAGACACCGCCTATTTATTTCTCTTTGACAACCAAATGTTTAGTTAAGAGGAACTTTTGTTTTAAACTATGGATAACAGGGTATCTAATCCTGGTTTCACTTCATAGATTCGTTAGAAGCTCACTAAAACTTTAGGAATATAACCACAAAAAACCGTTAACATTACACTGCACCTATAGTTTTTTTATAGTTTTATAACACAACATTGACTCTAACCAATCCGCTTAAATTTATATTCGAACTGAATCTAACCGCGGCTGCTGGCATTCATCAATTGACCCCGAATTTGTCAAAAAGCTGGGTTAAAGTTTCCTTTATTAACCAATTTTCCCCACTGATGTTGAACTTGCACTTAATTTGTTCAAGCCCGCATTTAGAATCATGAGAAGCATTTTGCCCATAAATTTAGGGCCATAATCAAACCCTCCTACAGATTTGACACAAGGTACTAAAGTATCCATCTTCCTCATTTTCAATGAGACGCTTTAATTAAGCTACTGTATCTTCTATTTTAGGTTTATTTTACTCTTCGTAAAGGCACCATGGTTTTTATGCACAAATACGACACCACTAATATTACAAACAGTAACACACCAGCTATTAGGATATATAACCTTAACCCGCTTCTTTCAGCCATGAAACTTAGAAACAAAGACCCGCTAATTTCTCTGTACTCGTAATTCATAAGACCCATAAGGACCGCTCTGGCACAACACCTTCTGACGAGAACCATAAACTCTAGATTAAAACGATACACTTCATTGGGGTAGATCCTTAAAACATACAAGAACAGGACTATTACACCCCTAACGTAAGTTAGGAACAATAAGAACCCTAACAACCTTCTAACCTCCAGTGCAACCTCCACACATGCAATTATAGACCCCCTCAATAGCACTAGCCCTAAAGAAATAGGTTGCTTGGCAATTAAGACAATCGAAAACACAGCCATCAAAATTACACATATGACTATAACTCTCATTATATAAACATAATTAAGCTTACGCCCCCCGCTACCACCAGCCCTCATACTACCAGCTGGTAGGTAAAATAATTTTTCTGAACAATTTCATTCAAACAGCTGAGTTGACCTAGTCCCTTATGGGCACCTTGAGGGCCCAATAGCTCTAGTCAACCTTGATCCAGACTTTGAGCTACCATCCTGGACCCCTTAAAGAAGGCCATTTTTCTGGGGTGGGAGGTTAGCCTCTCTATGAGCCACATTCTCAAAAAGAATCTTAATAGTTTGGCTGACGACCAAGGCTTAGACCCTAATTTTCTAAGCACTCCTCATCACAAAATTAACCCTACAAAGGGAATAAGAAATACTCTGACTCTCTCATATTTCTCAAGAACTACTACAAACCCAAACCTCTCTATTTTCCTCCCTAATACCCCTCCTAAGATAATAGCCCCAATATACAGGCTAAGAAAAGGAGTTTGTATATTTAAGTGCTCATTAATCCGCAAACTTCTGCTATTAACGTAATTAGACCCAAGTATTACTCTAAATACAATCCGTGCCCTATAAAAAGAAGTGAAGATTAAACCTGTTAGCTCTAATAAATAGCACCCATAAGTTATTCTTCTGTCTATCATTCTTAGCTCAATTATTAGGTCTTTAGAGAAAAACCCTCTTATAAACGGGGCCCCTCTCAAGGACACAATTGCAACCGTTATTGCACCCATTCTTACCGGTAATCCTTGCCACAAGCTTCTTAACCCCCGGATATCTTGGATTCTTTGGTTTCTATGAATAACACCCCCTGCGCCTAGAAACAACAAAGCTTTAAATACCGCATGGGTTACTAAATGAAAAAAAGCTACAGACGGAAGAAGGATTGAAATCGAGAATATTATTAACCTTAACTGCCTCAAAGTCGAGAGTGCGATTACCTTTTTTAGGTCAAACGCAAACACAGCCCTTGACCCCGCTAATATTAGAGTAAATAGTCTTAAGACTATAAGTATTTGAGTCACAAAGGGATTAGCTCTGATAATATAAAAAGAGCGAAGAATCAAATAAACCCCAGCTGTCACCAATGTCGAAGAATGCACCAAAGAGGAGACCGGTGTGGGTGCCGCCATGGCAGCAGGTAGCCATGCGCAAAACGGCATTTGTGCGCTTTTAGTTATACCTGCAAGAACTACCACAAACCCTAAATTAACCCATGTCTGCACTGGGTGGTATATATAAATTAACCACCCCCCTTCTCTTAAAAAAATAGAAACTCTAAAAAGTACAAAAACATCCCCAATTCGATTAGTCAAAGCTGTCAACATAGCCGCAGATAACCTCTTATTGTTCTGGTAATAAGCCACTAATAGGAATGAGGTGAGCCCTAGCCCGTCTCAACCAATTAAAAGTATTACTAAATTAGGAACTAAGATTATAAACACTATAGACAGCACAAACAACCATACTAATCCCATAAACCGCTTGTAGTATGGCTCTCCAGCTATATACCACTTGCAGTAGGTTGCTACACTTCCTCTAATTACCAAAACCGTCCCAACAAAGACTATTCTTACGCTATCTAGTAGAACTCTGAAGCTAAATGAGAGACAATTACTCTCTCAAACAGTAACTTCCAATAAATAAGCTTTTCCAAAGGTCCTCCCTCTAAGAATAAATAAGTATCCAATCAGAATCAGTAAAAGTAACCCTAAGTTACTTTTTAATTGTATGATACTATTTTTACGAGCCATCTCTTAGTAACCTTGACATCAAATCGTCTCCGCATAGTCGCATCACCATAACCAGAAGGGCCAAGCAAATTCTGGCTTCGCAAACAGCTAAACATAGAATTAGTAAAATTAACCAAAACTGATTTATTAGAAACACATGGGTTACAAACAATAAGCCTAGTCTTATTATTTCAAGCCCTACAAATAAACACAAAAGGTGTTTGTTTATACGGAAGATTACAAAACAGCCTATACTTATTAAGAAAACTCCTAGGAATTTTATTCAAATCATAGCTTTAAAACACATAGTTTTCTACGACTTACAAGGCCGTCGCTTCAGCAAAGCTTTTAAAACTACCTACCTTCTATGATCCTCCGTATAGAGACACAATAAGACACAAAAAATATAACACTGAATACACGCGATTGCAACTTCAGCGGCTCCAAAAACACCTCCGCCCATTATTAACCCTTTAATACCCCCAACTCCTGTAAGCAGCCTTCTGCTATTTAACCAGCTAACTACTAACTCTCTCCTGCATATAGTTAGAATTACTTTACCAGCTCCCAGATTTAGTGTCAGACGTAAAACTAATGTTAAAGGGCGAAGTATGCCACTAATTAGCTCAACCACTACTATAAAAGGCACAAGGATTAACGGGCAACCTGTTGGAACGAGACTCATCAACCCCTGCTCAAATCTGCATAAAAGACTAGATAAAACTAAACAAGTTCAAATAGACAAAGCAAAGGAGAACCCGAACACAAACTGCCCTCTTACAGGGAAAAAGAATGGAAAGTTTCCAGACAGATTTAGTATCAGAATTATCATGAACAGACCCCTTATTACTAGAGGAAACCCAGATAGCTTTAGTCCCTTTCCGTTCAATCGAATCATCGAATAAGTAAAGGATAGCACCAAACTCCGAAAAGAGCTCGTACTTCTACCCTTAGTGTACACGTCTCTAAATAGCACGGTTATTGGCACTATAGAAGACAGCAACCATAACGGCATAGACAACCAAATTAAGTTATAGCTGTGAGCATCAAATCTAGAAAAAACATCTATTAACATGACTTTAAATTATTGATTACGCGATTTCTTATAAATATAAGTGATACACGTGTTATAAGGGTTAGTTCACACAAATGGCAATTGGCTATAAACATGCTTCCTTCCTGGATAAAGGTCTCGGGTACCTGCTCAGTCTATTTCACCACATAAACCCCCACTAAATACAACCCCTCGCTGGCTTACTAGAGCCTCTCATAGAAGGAACTTAAAATATATTAGAGACCCAAAAGACACAGCGGACCCATAAGAAGACACCCAATGTCAGTGAGCATAAATATCAGCGTAGTCTATATACCGTCGAGGCATTCCTCTTAGGCCTAAGAAATGCTGAGGAAAGAAGGTAGTATTTACCCCAAAAAATATTGCTATAAAATGGGCTTTCCTCCATTTCTTATTAAAGCATACTCCAACAAAATTTGGCAACCAATGGTTAAGACCACAGAACACCCCAAACACCGCCCCTATTCTTAGCACATAATGGAAATGAGCCACCACATAATATGTGTCGTGTAGAGACACATCCATAGAAGCCCTAGACAGTAAGACCCCTGTTAGCCCTCCCACGGTGAATAAAAACAGAAACCCGAGTACTTCAGTAGGCGGCAGGCTTTATTTTGAATTTTCTTCCTGCTATAGTTGCCAGTCATCTGAATACTTTCACCCCTGTTGGAACAGCGATTACTATAGTTGCGGTAGAAAAATAGCCTCGAGTATCAACATTAAGACCTACGGTAAACATGTGGTGAGCCCACACCATACACCCTAACCCTCCAATTCCGATTATTGCGTATACTATCCCAATTAGACCAAAAACCGCTTCTTTTCCAGAGCAATGCATAATTACTTTTGATATCACACCAAAGGCAGGTAGAATAAGAATATACACTTCCGGATGCCCAAAAAATCAAAACAAATGTTGGAACAAAACGGGGTCCCCCCCTCCTGCGGGATCGAAAAAAGTTGTGTTAAAGTTTCGGTCAAACAAGATTATTGTGATGCCCCCTCCTAGAACCGGAATTGAAATAATTAAAAGAACTGCAGTAACTCTAATCCTTAAAACATAAAGCTCCGCTCGTTCTCCTTTCATTTCTAACACTGGCATATTTTTATTGGTCCTAGCAAAGTTAATAGCCCCCACTAGAGAGCTGAGCCCAGCTAGATGTAGTGACACAATAAGAACATCCATCCTAGGGCCCCTATGATAGGGGTACACAGATAAAGGGGGGTAAATAGTTCATCCAGCACCAACTCCTTTATCCGTTCTAAAGGACAGTATTAGTAAATATAGTGCATTAGGAGATAGTCAATAACTTAAGTTGTTTATTCGCGGGTAAATTATATCTTTACCTCCTACTAGCAGAGGAATCAACCAATTACCGAAAGCTCCAATTAAGATAGGTATCACAGCAAAAAAAATTATTATTAAGGCATGCGTTGTAACCACCACATTATAGAATCAATCTCTTTTTAAGAACACTGCTCCAGGATGCCCCAGTTGCATTCGGATCATTAACCTCAACCTTGCTCCAAACAACCCTCCTCAGACTCCGCTATACAGATAAAGGGTTCCAATATCTTTGTGATTTGTTGATCACAGCCATCGACGTCACCAGGACTCCACTTCTCCATAACCCCCTACTTCTTCCTTTTTTAGTATTTTTATCATTTTATTTATCCTTACTTAGAAGCCAATCATCTAGCCTTATTAGCCCTTAGAGCCGCACTAGATTTTAGCCTCTTAATATTTTTTTCCCTATACGCTATAGTAAGATATGCCTTTTCAAACCTTCTATTAGATCCTTGAGAACTTTCATTGGTCCCATACTTCCTTAAGAAGCACTCTCGACGTGAAAACCACAGGTACACACAATACACTTCCAACAGCAAAAGTAAGCCTCTTACAATCACCTCTCATCAAAATTCGTTTCGCATAAATGCCACTTCTAGTATTAACCTACTCATTCCAAAGACCCCTCACGATATTCGTGGTAGAGACCCCCAAACAAGATAAGAAGGAAACCCCTTGAGGACAAAATCCCTAACACTCTCTTACCGTAAAAGAACATGTAGGCAAAAGGTATTAACAGCACTACCTCTACATCAAACACGACGAACAAAACTGCTACTAGAAAGAATCGGATAGAAAAGGGCCTCCGAGCTCTTCCAATAGGCTCAAATCCACACTCATATGGACTGCACTTTTCTCGGTCTAGACCCCGCTTTTCCCTTAGTAGCATAAATAACCCCGTAAACAAAAAAGACACAATGCAGACAAACGCAACTCTTAACCCCATAACCATTCTTCTAGAAAACTTATGGAAGTGTCTTTAGCTCCCAAAGCCAATATTTTATTTTAAACTATATCTAGCTAAAAAAGGGTTGACACCACTAATAGCCCCACAACCTATCGTTCTTAAATTAAACTACTTTTTTATAAGGAAAAATGGTACAAGCCATTTATAACAAAGTTAGCAGCCCTATTATGTTAATTAACTTCCTCACTTAAGAATGAAAACCTAGGCTTAATAATTAGATGCAAACCAATCCTTTTTTTTAAAGTACCATTCTACAAAAAGGAGGTAACAACTACCTATAGTTATGTTTGAAACAAAATATTTTATTTTAAATTACCTTTTTATCATACTTTTGTGGTTTTACCCACTCTTTTTGAGCCGAAATCAAAACGCCCCTGGCCTAAAAGCAGTTTCTAAATAAATCTCACCAAGATCAATGCCCCCCCTGCTAGGTTAGCCCCGATCACTATCCTCCACATAATCTTGAATTCTGCTTTGTTTTTGTCTACTAACCTTTTTATTACTATCCTATAAAAAAAGTCAATGTAGAATTTTAGCCTGATTACTGAACCTATAATACAAGCCACGATTACAGCCCTTCCTCTCATTAGAAACACCAATACTTTCGCTAGAAAGCCAAGGAAAGGAGGCATCCCCATCAGTATCAGTAACCCTATACCCCTCGCGGCTCTACTAATCTGACCGCCCATTCTTGTTTTGTTTATTATTGAGCACCCATAAAAAAACAGCCCTACCGACAGCGAGTAAACTGCAAAATACCCTACAAAGACTACTCTTGACCATGTGAGCCCTAACAGCATTCATGATGTATGCACAAACGACGAGTACGCGCTTATTACTCGTACTGAATTCTGGTTAAGGCCCCCTACTGCCCCAATTCCAGCTATCAATACAATTACTACTCACAACCCCTTAGAGGGTATAATTATTGATAAAAAGACAAGGGGGGCGACTTTTTGCCAAGTTAATATTAACCCTCTTGCTAACCATCTGCTGTTCTTAATAATTGAAGGGACCCACGAATGTAGCGGGAAAACGCCAGATTTTAACACTGTACCCGCCCCCCTTATCACCAGCCCTCTCACTACGTGCTGCTCTATCAAGGTTACAAAACCCACTAGTATCAGAATTGACCCCGTTCTTTGTACCACAAAATATTTTACACAGGGCTCAGGACTATAGTGACCATCAGGGTTTATAATTACAAGAAATCCATACAGATTTAGCTCTAAACCGAGTCACACCCCTACTATCTCTTCTCTTCTAACCCTAAGAATTGTCCCGATCAATATTACCCCTAATCTCACTAATTTTATAGGTCTTACCACAAAGCTTACCATTTCAAGTAAAGGTTACTTATAACACTTGAAAATCATAGGTCTTCTGTCCTTAATTAGACTACTTTACTCAGACTAGTAAGCGCTTGGAATCGCTTTGGTACTTGATTTCAAATCAAAACTGTTTAACTAGTCTGTATGACTCCTATTTTTAACCTTTTAAATGGTCAGGAATCTTATATCAGGACGGAGCATGCTCTTCTTGAATGTACGCATACCACGAAGGCTTTGCGTCTGGGTACTTAAACGTATAGACGTCCCCGTCTCATATTTTGAACCACCACATGTATAACCATCCTCCAAACCACACATATACTAAACATCATAATGCTACCCATACCACATCTACGAAGTGTCAGTACCAAATGCAAGCCTCAAAACCAAAGTGCCGTTGACTGGAAAACTCCCCACGCCATAGTCGGACTAACCTCACCATTAGTCAAAGAGTCCCCACAACTACGTGCATTCCATGAAACCCAGTTAGTAAATAAAACACTCTTCCATACACCCTATCTGCAATAGTGTATGAGTTTCAGTAGTATTCTCGAAGTTGCACTAGGAAGAACACAGTCCCACATAAAATTGTTACCACTAGGCCAATAAATGGCCCAACATCATAATCCTTCAAACGCATTCTCTTATGGGCTTGAGTTACGAATAACCCCCTCCTAATTAAAAGACCTGTCTCGAACAGCCTTGTCGACGACGGGTTTGGCGTGCGGATCCCTGGAGGGGGTCATCGCATCCCTAGTTCACACGAGGGTCTTAAGGCATTATGGAAGAAAGTCCAAAAAAAAGAAAAGAAGAACATTACTTCAGACAGAATAAAAAGGGCAACTCCATCACGAAATCTCTTGATTACGAAGCGAGTATGAAACCCAATATCTCCCTCACGAATTAAGTCTCGCCATCATCTAAAAGTTCTCAATAGTATACACCCCAACCTCATTCCTATTAATAGAAATCTGGGAGTTCGATGCAGTCACAAAATTAACCCTACCGCTATTCCGTTTGCCGAGATAGCCACAAAAAAGGGCCACGGACTTGGACCTGGTACATAGTAACGAGAATAAGGATTACGATTCATTGTTTAGGGTATAAACATAAACATAAAGTTCAGCGGTATCCAATGAGCCGCCAGAACAAAAACATCACAAACTCTTCTCAAGTTTAAGGACTCCCTGTGTGACACCCCCTTCCCGTGACAACAACTTCCATATAGGTATAGTCTAAAACATGCCCTAATAAAGCTTATCAGACCCAGGATAAGCAGGAACACTCCACTTATTCACCCTCCCACGCCGAAAACGAGGATTTCCCCAAATAAGTTTAGACTAGGAGGGGCTGCTATGTTGCTTGATCTTAACAGGAAACACATTAAGACTAGACTTGGGCAGACTAACAAGCCCCCTTTATTTATTACTAGCAGACGCGAGTGCCTCATCTTATAGATAGCATTCACATACCTGAACAAACCTGATGAACACAACCCATGCCCGATCATAATAATAATGGCCCCCACTACCCCTAATACCGTGTTGCTAAGCACTCCTAATAGCACAAGCCTCATATGCGCTACAGAGGAATATGCTACCAAACATTTTAGGTCCACTTGCCGTACACACGCTAATCCTGCGTAGACACCTCCTGCCAAGTTCACCACTAGTAGCAGCACAAAAAAAACGCTTCTAAGCCTTATTTGTATAACTATTATAAATCGAAGCAGCCCGTACCCTCCTAATTTTAGTACCACCCCGGCCAATAGCATCGAACCGGCTACTGGGGCCTCTACGTGAGCCTTAGGTAGTCACAGGTGAAATGGATATATTGGTAGCTTGATAAGAAACCCTAGAATGTATAGCCATCACAATCTCATTCCCCTTTTTTTTACTAGCCTTACCACAGAACTTATCCTCCTCCTCAACCCTCTAATATAGAGTTCTCTTACCCCCCATAAGAAAAAAAGAGATCCGAACACCGTATAGATTACTATATACCCCCCTGCCTGTAAACGCTCTGGCTGATAGCCTCAGCCTACAATTAATAACAACAGAGGGGCTAGCACACTTTCAAAAAAAAAAAAAAAAAGAAAGAACCTCCTCACCCTGAATCTTATCACTAAAATTAGGCTGATTCTGATAATTATTAAATTAAATCTTGCTTTCCGGTGGATCTTAACCCTCCTTAGGTAGGAAAGAATTGCTACAAATAGAGTTAGTGTAACCATTAACCCTATTACAAAGTCTGTGGTGTACAACCCGTTCAACTCTACCCCCCCTATCGCGACTCTTGTGGCGCCCATACTTAGAATAGTTAGAACGCTTAACCCAATGACACTCATATTTAGGTTTTTTATAATAATCAATGCAATAAGTCTAATTGCCAACCTTTTAACCATAAGTAAGACAGACTTTATCTGACACATTCAGTGTAAATGAATTATACTAGTTTATATTATCTTACATACACCCTAACTAGAACTACTACACACACACTAGCCATAAGTATGACACATAGAAGAACAGTCCAACACAAACTCATTAACTTATCATAACGTAAACGAGGTAAAGAAGCACGAATAACCACAAAGAAGACCGCAAAAGCCATCATAAAGACCCCGATCAACGCTTCATTTCCCCGAAAAATATCGCCGCCCTTATAACCCTTCTGAGAAGAATACTAGAGTACTCCGCAATAAATATAACTGCAAACCCCCCTCCGCTGTACTCCACGTTGTATCCTGACACTAATTCCGACTCTCCTTCCACAAAATCAAATGGCGCCCGATTAGTTTCAGCTAGCATACACAGCATTCAGACAACTATAACTACGCACAAAGGAAAAAAGAAAAAAAAGGACCTTTGTTGGAACACCCTAATTTCTTGAAACATAAACACACCCGAGCACAGCACCACACAAAAGAAGATAAATCCTATAGGGATCTCATAAGAAATTCTTTGCGCCATCGCACGAACTGCACCTAGCAAAGAGTATTTAGAGTTAGAAGCCCATCCGGATATTATTACCCCGTAAACCCTGACTCTAGTAATAACTATAAACAGAATCACCCCGAAAACATAAAACACTTCAGCCGACTTATACGGGTATAAAAGCCATCCAAGTAAACTGATAGTTAATATTAGTGCAGGAGCCAAAATGAAGGGCCCTACGTTAGCACGTGTAGGCACAATAAACTCTTTACATAACAACTTACCTGCGTCACTAAAAGGCTGCAAGATCCCTATATAACTCACCTTGGATGGACCCTTTCGGATTATAATGATAGCCAAAATTTTACGTTCCAACAAAGTATAGAAGCCCACAGCGAGAAGCACCCCTACAAAAGGGATAACACCAACAACCACGCCTACTCAGTCCACCAGTGCAGCCTTAGTCGACCCCAAGGGAGTAAAAGAGTCCGCTGACACTTGACAAAGGCTTAATAGGATAGAGGCTCCAAAGAAAACAGCTACTCTCCTTAGAGTCTTAAATAGACACTCGACACTAACCATAATGAGACTGGGCTTAGCTTTGTAATTCACACACAAACAAGAGTATATCTTATAAGACGAGCTTAAATCGTATGCATTAGGTCTGCCAGCTTGTGCCATGAAAGCAAGTATATATACTTATGAATTGATCCTAAATCAAACGCATTAGCTCTGCCAGCTCTCACAAAGATAAGAGCCACTACTCACGGCGCCTTAGGGGCATGAGCCCTATATCCTAATATTAGACCACCTTATCACTAAAAGCTACTTGCCCATTGTACAAGTTCATTAAATTAAAAGTTTAACGCTTCTTAAAAGCTTTAGCTTATTTTTTATTTTAGTTAAGAGCTTCCAACCATATGACAAAATATTTCTCAGGAATAAACTCAATCACAATCGGTATAAATCTATGGTTAACCCCGCAAATTTCAGAACACTGCCCGTAAATAATTCTACACTGGGAAGCTTTTATAGGAAGCCGATTAATTCGACCTGGGATGGCATCTACTTTAATTAGTAACTTAGGGAGTGCAAACGAATGGAGCACATCAGACCTTCTTACAAAAGCAGTTATTTGCACATCTGCTGGAGCCACCATCCGGTTATCAACATCCAACAAACGATACCCTCCTTTTCTAAATGTCTCCTGCTGGTCTTCTATGTAAGAATCAATTGTATAACACGAAATTCTTTCAGCGCTTTCTCTAGAGCTTGGAGTGTCTAAATTGCGACAAAATTCGTAAGATCAGTACCATTGTTTCCCAATCGCCTTAAAATTTCACCGGGGCCGTTTTACTTCTTCTATATAATATAGGTTAATTATAGAAGGAAACCACAACCCTACTAACATCAACATTGGCACAATAGTCCATCAAAATTCTAATCGTTGACGGTTCAAGAAATGGCGATAAGAAAATTTAGTAAGAAGGATTACGCATCCTATATATATAACAAAGACCAACACAGCCACTGCTACTATCATCACAAAACCATGGTACCGGAACAGGTCTTTCCCTAGTTCCCCATGGACAATATCACCAAAATATCGACTCCCGTAAAAAGACATATTTATATTTTTCTACACTTATTAGCCCACTCACGTGCGCTACTTTCGCGATTTACTAATTTTAATAACTTGAAATAAGCTAAAAACTTAAACCATTTCAGGTCTACAGGACGACTCCTACAGAATTTAGGGTATTCAAGCAGCTTGTCCCACACCCACAAAGAAAGAGGGTTTAATAACAACCTAGAGAAATAAATGACTGAAAGACACTGCCCCAAAATGATATAAGGCTCCCGCACTGGGCGAGCACCAATCCATGTTAACCTAATAAACCTACCAACCAACACTCAAAACACTACTTGATTAAACGGGTAAAAACATAAACTTCGATACTTACCTCTGTGAAGACTAGGAATTAGGTATAATACTACAATCGACAAAAACATAACATATACCCCCCCCGCTTTATGAGGAATTGAACGAAGGATTGCATAAGCAAACATAAAATACCACTCAGGCTGAACATGGATTGGCGTTTTTATAGGATTAGCAGGCCAATAGTTTAAATGATTCCCTAACAGCTCAGGATCCACACACACTAAATATATAAAAAAGAACCTAAAGCAAACATAACCAAAAAGATCTTTAATAGTATAGAAGGGGTGGAAGGGCACACACATAGTACCTCTTTCAATACCCAAAGGGTTATTACTCCCTTTCTCATGTAAAAAAAACAGGTGTAAAAAAACAACCGCCACTATCACAAACGGTAAGAGAAAGTGTAAAGTATAAAACCGCTTTAGAGTTGCATTACACACGGTCCAACCCCCTCATACATAGCGGAGCATACTCTCTCCTACTACGGGGATCACTCTAAGTATATTAGTAATAACAGTAGCCCCCCAATATGACATTTGCCCCCAAGGCAAAGTGTAACCGAGGAAAGCCTCCGCCATAGTTAACAAAAACAAATGCACCCCAAAATACCACACTGTCTTATCTAAATAAGACCCATAATACAGCCCACGAGCAATGTGCGCATAAATACAGATAAAAAACATAGAGGACCCATTTGCATGAATATTACGCAACATTCATCCTTTTTCCACATTACGCATAATATGTACTACAGAATCGAATGCCATGTCTTCATGAGCAGTATAATGAGTTGACAATAAAAGACCCCTTAGAAGTTGGATAATTAGGCACAAGCCTAGTATAGAGCCAAACCTTCACCAAGCGTTTAAGTTTACAGGACAAGGCAAATCATAGAACCTGTCATTCATAATCTTCACCAACTTATTAGTACTTCGTCACGGACCAACCCTCTTAGGCGTGTTAATATTATTCACAGTATTGTTACCAACCATCTCATAAGAAAGGCCTACACCTTGTTTATGAGTTTACAGCTCACCACCTCTTCCTCGGCCACCTCATGAATTTTTGTTATATATACAGGCACAAACCCCCCGCACACCGCATTTTTTTATGAGTACACATAAGCTTGGACCCCCCTTTTTACACCTCTGAAGACACCCAAAGTGTTAAGTGTCCAACTTTGTTTTTGCTCCATTTTTACTTTATTTTTAATTAGACTTAAAGCGACCAACAACTTACGCTTCAAAAATTTTTTTATTTTTAAGATACACGCCTCGTTTTCGAACCGAAAACCACATGAGCAACCAGAGCTGGGGTAAATGAGGAAATAAACGTCTCAAATCCCCATTATCCTACAGCTTACAATTAGCTATAGAGCCCAAGTAACTTAGAATTTAAGGGTCAAATTCACCACTTTCTCTGCCAATAATTAGGTTGAATCTCATGTGGTCCTGAAGAATGCTTACTCCCCGCAAAGGCTTTGTAGCCTTTCAAGCATACACTAAAACCAAGTTAATTAGGTGTAAGGAGACCCGTATTGACCAGTTTTTTAAATAGACCATAACAGCCTAACAATAAACGAATTAACTGTAATTTTGCTTATCTTATGGATTAT
>NW_026963530.1:0-43040 GCF_036588685.1 Mytilus trossulus
ATGCACACAATCTTATCTTAACATACCTTCACTTTCAATCCTTGGACTGCCACCTAGAAGTAACTAGGACATAAAGACAAACAAACATGCACACAATCTTATCTTAACATACCTTTACTTCCAATCCTTGGACCGCCACCTAGAAGAAACTAGGACAAAAAGACATACAAACATGCACACAATCTTATCTTAAAATACCTTCACTTCCAATCCTTGGACCGCCACCTAGAAGAAACTAGGACAAAAAGACATACAAACATGCACACAAT
The DNA here is from genome assembly GCF_036588685.1 of Mytilus trossulus. Lineage (NCBI taxonomy): Eukaryota > Metazoa > Mollusca > Bivalvia > Mytilida > Mytilidae > Mytilus > Mytilus trossulus. The sequence goes on from NW_026963530.1 coordinate 270, forward strand.
CTTATCTTAACATACCTTCACTTTCAATCCTTGGACTGCCACCTAGAAGAAACTAGGACAAAAAGACATACAAACATGCACACAATCTTATCTTAACATACCTTTACTTCCAATCCTTGTACCGCCACTTAGAAGAAACTAGGACAAAAAGACATACAAAACATGCACACAAACTTATCTTAACATACCTACACTTCCAATCCTTGAACCGCAACCTAGAGAAAACTAGGACAAAAAGACATACAAACATGCACACAATCTTAACTTAACATACCTTCACTTCCGATCCTTGGACCGCCACCTAGAGGAAACAAGGTCAAAAAGGCATACAAACAAGCACACAATCTTATCTTAACATACCTCACTTTCTGATCCTGGACGTCACCTAAAACGTTAAAATGAAATAGATGACCATACCTCAATTTCAATTCTTTGAAGTAACTTATAGAAAATGAAAATGAATAAAAAAAAAGAAGAAAGAAATACTCCTATAGAAAATAGAAATAAAAAACAGCATACATATGAAAACATATAAAATGAAACAGATATAAAACATGAAAACATATAAAATGAAATAGATAAACATAAATAACTTTCAAGTCTTTGAAGTAACCTATACTATATATTTCCTACAGGCTCAAAAAAAATAAAGAAAATTAAAAACCAAATTGCACGTCTTTCCACAAGTGAGGATAATTTTAATAGTATTCTTAAAATTCTAATTGGAATTGGATTACCTCCCTTATACTGTTTTTAAATTGTCTAAATTGTCCTTTAAGCAGAAACCCTTGTCCCCCTTTTTTTGCCCCTAATTGCTTAATGATTTGTTCCATTTATGCCACCTATAACCATCCTTTGTAGTATGGAAACTTGTGGTATCATTTCAGAGCGATTTATACACTTTTAAAAAGACAAGTTATTGGCTGAAAACTACAAAAATGCTTATTTAGTTGGGCCCCTTTTTTTGGACCCTCACTTATTGAAATTCTTGGAGCAAGAACCCCAAAACTCAATTCCAGCCTTTCCTTTGTAGTAAGAAACCTTGTAGTATAATTTCAGAGATATCCTGATACACTTAAACACAAGTTATTGTCTGTAAACTAGAAAAATTTGTAAGGGTTCCGCGGAACCCAGTGTCTCGCCTACTTTTGCTGTTAATCACACACTCATCAAAAATGATGAAAAAAATCAATAAAATTATTCCTCTAGATACTATCTTTTGATTGTCAGAAGCTTCTGGCCAAGTTTGGTAAAAATCCAGGCTAGTTTAAGAATCTTAAAAATGTTTTAAATACTTTAACTGCAGACTATGTAATGTTAACTGGAAGAAAAACTAAGTCCATTTATAAGTAAAATATGGGAAAAACGGAATTTTTTTTCTTTCAAATTTACTCCTGGATACTATCTTCTGATCATAAACAAGCTTCTGTCCAAGTTTTTTACAATTCCAGGATAGTTTAAGAAAGTTATTAAAATTTTAAAAACTTTAACCACAGAGTGAATGTAATGTTCCCTGGCAGAAAAAACGAAGTCCATTTAAAAGTAAAATACGGAAAAAATGGAATTTTATTTTTACAAAATTATTTTTTGGATACTATCTCCTGATCATAAAAAAGCTTCTGGCCAAGTTTTGTACATTTCCAGGATAGTTTAAGAAAGTTATTAAAATTTTAAAATCTTTAACCACAGAGTGAATGTAATGTTTCCTGGCAGAAAAAACTAAGTCCATTTATAAGTAAAATACGGAAAAAATGGAATTTTATTTTTACAAAATTTACTTCTGGATACTATCTTATGAACATAAACAAGCTTCTGTCCAAGTTTCCTACAATTCAAGGATAGTTTAAGAAAGTTATTAAAATTTCAAAAACTTTAACCACAGAGTGAATATTTGTGGACGCCGCCGACGACGACGCCGACGGAATGTAGGATCGCTATGTCTCGCTTTTTCGACTAAAGTCGAAGGCTCGACAAAAATGATTCTTTTTGGCCCTTTTTTGGTCTCTTATTCTTAAATGTTCAGGGATATTAACCCGAGACTGACACCAAACCTTTCCTTTATCATATAGAACCTTAAGGTACAATGTCAGAGGGACCCATACAATTAAACAAAAGTTATTGCCACAAAACTTAATTCCTCAACTGTTTGCTCCAGAACCCTTAAATAAATCCCAATCTTCTACTTAAATGATATGAACATTATGGTACAGTTTCAGAGTAATTGAAATACTTATACACAACTTCTTGTCCTGACACAAGATAAATGTATGTTTTGGACCCTGGAAATCAATCCCAACCTTCTTTTTGTGGTTATAAATTATTGATTTTTATTTATTTATACTAAAGTTATTATCCAAAAACCATCCGTCTTTGGTCAACGTTGACAATGACGACGTGATACCAGTATACAACCCCAAAAATTTTTGCATTCGTATAAAATCTTTTAACAAGAGTGAATGTAATGTTTCCAGGCAGTCAATTTATAAGTAAAATGTGGAAAAACAGGATATTTTTAACAACAAATTTACTTCTGGATACTATCTTATGATCACAAACAAGCATCTGTCCAAGTTTGGTAGAAATCCAGGATAGTTTAAGAAAGTTATTAAAATTTCAACAAGAGTGCACAGTGTCTCGCCTTCTTTACTAATCATTGATATTATGTTGACAGTCCTAAGTATAAAGCTTTATTACAACTGTCACATAAACTTAAATTTAACCAGGACAAGAGTGCATATGCTGAAATGTCTCGCCTTCTATACTAATCATTGATTATCGTGTTAAGTATAAAGCTTTATTACAACTGTCACAAAAACTTAACCAAAACATTGAGCAACGAACCATGAAAATAAGGTCATGGTCAGATGAACCATGCCAGGCAGGCATGTATACAGCTAATAATTCTTCCATACAACAAATATAGTTGACCTATTACTTATGGTTTAAGAAAAACAGACCAAAACACAAAACTTAACACTGAGCAATGAACTGTGAAAATGAGGTCAGGGTCAAATAAAGCCTGTGTGACTGAAATAAAAATCATACAATATTTCCATACACCAAATATGGTTGACCTATTGCATAGTATAATTTCAAGTAATAATAAAAAAAAACAAACTCAAAAACGTAACTGTGACCAATGAACCATGAAAGTTTGAGGTCAAGGTGAGATGACACCTGCCAGTTACATGTACACCTTACAATAATTCTACGCACCAAATATAGTAGACCTTTTGCATACAGTATAAGAAAAACAGACCAAAACACAAAACTCAACTATAACCACTGAACCATGAAAATGAGGTCAAGGTCAGATGACACCTGCCAGTTAGACATGTACACCTTACAGTCCTTCCATAAACTGAATATACTAGACCTTTAATTGTTTATAGTATCTGAGATATGGACTTGACCAGCAGAGCTTAGCCTTGTTCACTGATCCACTAAATGAGGTCAAGGTCAAGTAAAAACTGTCTGACCACAAACCAAATTTAGTTATCTCATTACTTATAATAAGGGAAAATTCAACATTACAAAAATGTAGTCACTGAACTGTGTAAATGAGGTCAAGCACATTAGACATGTGACTGACAGAAACTTCGTAACATGAGGAATCCATATACAAAGTATGAAGCATCCAGGTCTTCCCCCTTCTAAAATATAAAACTTTTAAGAAGTTAGCTAATGCCGCAGCCTCCCCAGCCACCTGATCACTATCCCAGGTGAGTATGTTGCAGACTGACTTGTATAAACCCTAAAACCAAAGTTCAGAAATTCTTGTATTGTAGTTCCTGAGAAAAAAGTGGTGAAAATTTTCAACTTGGCCATCAGGTGTAAAATGATACATGTGTTCGGTAAACAGGAAGTTGCTTAGTGATGAATCTGAAAATGTATCATTTGGTATAGCTGATATAAATATCAACCCGAAACCAAATTTCAGAAATCCTTGTCTTGTAGTTCCTGAGAAAAAGGAGACAAAAAATATTCATTGGGACGGACTGACTGGTGAACTGATGGCTGGATCGACAAGACAGAGGTAAAACAGTATCAGTATTACCTACCCCACCTCCTTTTTCAAAGCGGGGGCAAAATGAATAGTAAAATGTTAATATTTTTTAACTATGAGATTTTAAGTTATTAGAACATATATATTATAGACATTAAGTAACTATATATAATTGTACTACTGTATATATAAATTATAAAATATATTTCATTCGAGTATAAATTTGAAAAGGAAATTTTGGACTATTATTTGTAATGATTTTCAAGCTGTTTCTCCAACCAATTTGAAAACTAATTTTCAAGCTGTTTCTCCAACTAATTTGAAAACTAATTTTCAAGATGTTTCTCCAACTAATTTGAAAACTAATTTTTATTATCTCACAAATTTTAACATAGTTTTAAATACAATTGTAATGAGCAAATACTTACGGGTACATCATTATCTGGCAACTAAAATGAAACTGTCTTCCTTCAGGCGTAGGACTGAACTTTCATCTGGGCTCATCCATCTGTAATACAAAATAAAATTATTCTTAAATTTATGAGACAACAGTTTAGTAAATAAGAATAAAAATATACTTATATCAAAGTAATTTGAAGATATCCAAATTGACAATCAGAAACTTTTCTTTCATTCAGTTAGACTAAATTAGAGAAAAGATTTCCAAAATGAGTGTCAATTGTTAGATAATTATTAATTACCTGACAACTGTCACTATAATCCCCGCAAATACTATTTGCAGGGATTTCCCCCATGGAGGCTCCCAAATTGAAATTTTGAAAGAGCAATTTTGTTCACAATTTTAAACAAAACAATTAATTTTACAATGATTCAAGTTTATAATTGTATGAAGAAGCACAGGCATTTGTCTCAGAAATTTTTTTCCTACATACCTTCTACCTTAATATAACACAGGTATGTAGGATTTTTTTTCTGTGACAAGTGCCTATGTGGAGAAGCCAAAAAATAACATTAAAATGTTTTTGAAGGCTCCTTGAAGGTTTTTTAGACAATGACAGTCATCTTGCATGCAAAACCCCCATGGGCATTTTGAAAAGTTGGCAGATATGAATTAAGATCTGACTGCCACGAACGCATGATACAATGGACGCTTTTTAAAGTTCCAGGTCATAAACGTTATAAATTTATAAAAAACAAGAGTGCACACACTGAAATGTCTGGCCTTTTTACTAATCATTGATAATTGTTTATAGTCCTGACTCCTAAATATAAAGCTACATGTATATAAAAACTGTCACATAAACTTTTAACCACGAAAACTAAACATTGACCAATGAACCATGAAAATGAGGTCAAGGTCAGATGAATCATGCCAGACAGACATGTACAGCTAACAATTCTTCCATACAACAAATATAGTTGACCTATTTGCTTATAGTTCAAGAAAAACAGAGCCAAACACAAAAACTAACAATGAGCAATGAACCATGAAAATGAGATCAAGGGCAGATTTTTGTTTATTGTTTATTGCAATTGTGTGATAAAAACATCTCAATGTACTGATTTTACCCGTAATTGGTCCACTATTGAAAAAAATTATCTTTAAAATCGTATCTTATTTTATAAGTTGTCAGTACAACAAAGATGATAGACTCAACTATACAATCATGTAAAGCATTGAATAAGGTTTATACTACATAATACTTAATAGACCTTTTTTTTTTTATTTCTATTTACATTTTATTTCTATCATCTATGAATGTTATTTCAAATCGATTTAATAAAAAAGAAAAACATGCATGCGGCGTGCGGGTCGAGTAGACCCGCCAGGGAAAATATAGTAGTGTAACATATTCAAAGCAGATTACTGAATTATGAAATTTGAATGTTAAATATTTCTAAATTGTCTTTTTACAAACTCGTTTTCGACATCCACCGATATAAATTTGACATTCATTTTGTGCAACACTTAATTTTCCATTAATTTGTTAACATGTTATCATTAAAGAAAGAATAAAATCTACCTTATGCAAGAGACTTTCCAACCAAAGTGATATTTATCCTAAGTGAACAGCCTGTTTCGTGTAACTAGTAATTCAACATGAATTCCATGATAAAGTGTTCACAAATTAGAACAAAAGAACTAACCCGCCAAATCATAGTGCCCAATAAATAGCCGTGAGGTATTTTGTCCAATGAACCATGAAGCCTAAATACAGTATTGTGAAATCTGTTCAAGTTAAAAACACAAGTTTAACCTTTCTAAAGGCGTATCAAAAAGATACGCCAACTTTTGTTATTTTTTTTTTTTTTTGGTGATTTTTAGGTTCAAAGACACTAGAAAAGGATAAAAAAAAATTCATCGATGTATCAATTAGTTTTTTTAGTTTTCAGAACAACAGCATTTTGAACCATTCCAAGACTGTATTATAAGGCTCTTAAATTGAGAAAAACTGTTTTCAGTCCTGAAACGGTCAGGTAGGCTGTTCCCTGTTCCACAGAGTAGCAGCTGCAAATTCAAAACTTTTCTTACCAGACTAAGTAGTTTTTACATGTGTTATATCCAGTATATTTTCATATCTGAAAGAATATTTAAATTGCAATATTTTATATTTAATAGATCATGTAAACAGACAGGTACTTATTCATTAACTTTATCAAAAGTTTCCATTACCATTGATTGATTGATTACTGGTTGCTTAACCATTACCATTGATATTTGTCTGTTAATATGCAGTGAAGGCATCTTAACCTTTTCAAGCAACTGTTGATATGAGCTTGAATGGTCTTCGTACACGAAACTTAGTGCTCTTTCTTGCACTTTTTATTTTTGGAATTTTTATTGTTACAGAATTGCCATGCCAAAGGATAGAACCCTGGGGAACCCCTTTATGAATGTAAGCCTAACTGCTAAGAATACTATTATTTTATTTTTTTGTTTCCTGTTTGTGAAATAAGATTTAAGAAGTAAAATAGAAGGAAAAAGGACACCATATATCTGGTGTTGATTTATCAAGCAGAATTTCATATGGTATACGTAACAATCAGACCTTCGAAAGGTCCCCTAGAACAGCAGTTATATAGTGGTTGTTATCTAACGCTGCACGCTTACCTTCTAACAGTCGTAACAGTGTGGTCTGACATCAATGGCCAGGTCTAAAAGCACACGGATAAGCGAGATAAAAAATATTTCCCCAAAAAATTACCAAGTTGAATTTCAAACACTTTTTCATAAATTTTAGAAGAAAAAAATGGAAGAATCGGCTGACAGGCTTTTTATTGGCTTTGTCAAGTTGGTTGTTGTTGTTTTTTGTGTTTTTTTTTTGCAGTGCTGTTACTTGAGCCTACTTGAGTCTATCAGGAAATACACCAGTTTCTAAAAATAGCTTTATCAATTTTGTTAACTGCGGCATGATAAAAGGTTTACAATATTATATTACGTTCTTTTGCTTTCTGTTTGTTTTCAACTTATGAGGTTGTGGTATAATACTAATCCCTTACTGGACGGAATGTGCTAAATTTACATACGATGAAGACATAATCTATCAATTCTTAAAATGTGCATTCAAACCACTACCAACGTATAAGTGTTCCGATTCATATATAGAAGTTCCACTGGAAACTTTGTTATAAACAGTGCCATTATACCTATTCCTGTTGGAACAAATATTCCATACCATTTATTCCGTTAGGAACATATACTGTAACATTTATTCCTGTGGAAATACTATTCAAGAAAATTTATTCCTTTTGGAACTTATATTATGAAGGAACTTATATTCCGTGACACCACCAATACTATATATATTATACAATACACTGAATGTGAGCATCATAAGGTAACCATCAAACATAGCGGCAATTTTTTTTTTACATTAAAAAAACCCGTTTAGGTCGAATTCAACTACCAAACTTTCATGACTCACTTTCAAAACTTGATAGATTTAGATTAGATTTTCTGTAACGTCTCATGTTTAATCATGTTAGACACACAATATAGACCATTTAACACAGATTTTCTAGTGTATGTCCCTGGTACAGGGCTTGTTTTCTATTGATAACCAGAAATGTAAATTTAACTTTATGCCTAACGTGGGGCAAATTTTAAAATTCAATAATGCTTTCTTCTTAGCAAGCTAATGTTTTACAGGCAATGAAAATGGTGGATAGATGTTTGAAATCAGACAATTTTGCCTTGTCATTTTGTATTTTCCGCATTTCACTTACATTAATTGTTTGTTTGTTGTATGTACGCATTTTTTACAAAAGAAACTTTATATTGTACTTAAAGGAAGGAACAGATATGGGGACAAGTTTGACGAAAAAATAATGTCGATTTTTAGCAGAGAATTCACTCCAGCGAAGCAAAGTGTTGCCGAATTCAAGTTTCCTCTTAATGAGTTTGAACGCATCGCAAGGGAAATAAAGGAATTGGAAGAAAAAGATAGAAGAGAAATACTTGAAGAAGAATTAAAGAAAGCAACCGAGAGACATTCTACTGATACAACTGAAACATAGTGATATTGCAAGAACAAACTCAGATAAAATTGACACAGAAGCAGCCGAGATGATAGATTATAGAGCATCAGTAGACCAGGATACATGCACTATATCACCAGGTATTGACAACTACACGAAGCCAAACAAATTTGCACTATACGTATAACTATTTCATTTTATAAGTGTCGATCGATCGTAAAGAAACTAGTGACACAATCAATTAAGTCAGAAAAACTGATATTCAATTTAATGATTGACAACATAACCTTAGACTGGTTCCTGTATCTTTTTACGGATTCACGATCTGTTGTATATTTTCGATAAGTAAAGTAATACAGCCGATTTATTGAGTGTGTAGCTATAAAGGTATTATCTTTGGTTAGCTTGCTTACTATATAGCCTAGTCCTACAGACAGATACATTGGTTATATGTCGAACTAGTATATTCTAAAGGAAGGTAGGTTGCCTAACCTAATAATGACTTCACGGTTCAGCAAGCAAGCAAGCTAACCAAAGATATTACCTTTAGCTACACACTCAATGAAATCGACTGTAATCGATATTTAAATATGACAGTTCTGTTGTAGCTTCAGTAGTAGTTGTTGTAGCAGTATTATTATAGAAGTAACAGTATTTTTGGAGTCTTTTTCCGAACATTTATTTTAATTAACCCTTTAGACTACATTTAATATTTATTATTACAAGTTTATTCCGAAAAACCTTTGTGGATACAATGGTATAACAGAAAACAATAACAACAAAGTAACCCTCTGTCACAGCAATGGTGAAACAAGAGGTTTTAATTGAAACATTTAAACATGTACCGGATTGTCTTTAAAAAATGATTAGTAGTAAAGCAATAACTTAACAAAATAATGTTCCCTTTTCTCTTTAAAATAGAATCTCTTGGTTTCTTGTTTATAACACTGTTAATTGTTAGGTATTTCTTCTAGAATCGTCTGCGTTCTTTATTGTTTGGTAGTCAAATCTTGTTTGGACACGTGGGAACCTTTTGAGCTGTGATAATTGATGTTCATTTGTTGATCTTTCGTTTTGCTGAGGTATATTTCTCCGCTGAATAAAACTCAAAACATCATGTACATTTTCGTTTCCAACTCCTTCGGTGTTTGGTTTGTACAAATCACCATCAATGTACAATTTGTCTCTTACCATACGTACTTTTCTTTTTTCTTTTCTTGCCTGTTTTGCAACTGGGTATAACATTTTTCGTTGTTGTTCTATTTCTTTTGGATATTGTTCTTTAACTCCGAAAGTTGTCTCTTTCAATTTATATCCGTTTTTCAGCACAATTTCTTTGTCCTTAAATGATACAAATTTTGCTAATATCGGACGATTACCTCTGAGACCTCTTTTTCCGAATCGATGGACGCATACGAAGTTGACTCTTTTGTGAATATTTAACTTTTGTTTGATAAAAGAATTCAGTAAACATATTTTGTTTTGTTTTTAAGGTTCGGTGATTCCAAAAAGGAGTGGGAAAATAATTGCAGTGAATCCCTTCATTACGAAGAATTTCATCAATTTCAAATATCGGGTACGTAACACTCAACCGTAGTACACTCTAATCAACAATAACACTGAACAAGAATTTACAGCAAAATGCCTTGAGTGTGTAGGTAAAGGTTTTATCTTTGGTTCGCTTGTTTGCTACTGAACTGGGATTAGGTATACTACCCTCCGTTAAGAGTAGACTAGTTCAACAAATAACAAATTTATCTGTCTGACCACAATTATCGGATACCTAACACTGATCGAGACCTAGGATTCTAGAACACACTTTTTGTGCAACTCTCATATTGTACACCTATACTGACACAGACAAATAAATAGCAGATTGAAAATGTTAGAGATGTTCAGAAATTAAGTTGGTGACAACACCTGCGAAACTTTAAATTGCAATTGTTCAAACAATACACAAGAAACTTGGGTCTATTTTCCCCATATAACCTAACTTTTTGATAATTCTAGTAAATGAAATTAAAATAGTTAAGACAAACAAATCTGACATTTAAATTGGGTAAATTTGGTAAAATGTAATATATACTCGTTGTCAATGGTGAAGGACAGATTGGAACATACCAGAAATATTGATTTAAAAAAAGGTACGCACTTGTCGACCATTCGTATATACGCCTGGATAATAAGTTACAGAACTATAGCTCAAATTAAAATATATACATTTATACATAGAACATAAGAAAGAAACATACATTTTGCGTAAATTGGGGTAAAAGTTTTGTAAAATGACAAGTCCACGCATGCCAACAGTAAGTAATCATCAAATGTCGATAGACTATTGTATACCAAACGACGACGACGACGACGACGACGACGACGACGAAGAAGAAGAAGAAGAAGAAGAAGAAGAAGAAGAAGAAGAAGAAGAAGAAGAAGAAGAAGAAGTAAGAAAACTAGTGTTGAAACCGACTTATAATTACATTAAAAAATAAGGAAAGATGACATTAAATTCGTTGTCTTTTTTTATACATCGTTGGTCAAATAGCTAAAGTATTATATAAAGTTACGGTGTGAGACGAAGAGTATTTTAAGAAGGACATATTCCCGATTATGTATAAATTTTGTCGATGTTTTTCACACTTGAAAAGCATATCTGTTCGTAATTTGTAGATATCATTTCAATTAGATCATTTAATTTCCTGTCAATTTTTTTAAACTTTTTTTTTTAAATATCTGAAGTCTTCATGTGTTGTCAGATTTTAAATATTTTGATGAGCACATTAATTCCTAAATAGGCAATTAAAGATCAATTCGGATGGACTAAAATATATAATTGCCATTGTTAATGATCTGTTTGAAATATTTAAGGCTGCCTATCCTAATTTGAAATAGTACAATTTTTAGTTCATAAACTCGTGTTTAGAAGGCTATATTTATTTATAAATTCTTCAATTAACATAATTCAGTGTTTGATCGTCACTAAAGTAATCAAAAGTCATAATTCATTAAAAGTGATTTAATGCAAAATATAAAAATATACAGCTATCCAGTTATTGTGCGATCTTATTATTCCCGGTAATTAATTTTTTTTTTTTTTTTTTACATTCATGTGTCTGAAATTTTGTCGGACTCCCGTTTACAATTATGTGGTTCACACCTGAAATGCCAGTGAACCGTGACGCCTAGATTTCACTGAATGAGGATTAAAGGATTAGAATAACATAATGCTTATCTTTTAATTACCTTGAGTTAACCTACGCATTCAACATTCTTTAGGTGTCACAAAACAATACACATTTTATTTCCACCGTACAAGCAAGTGAAAATGTTTGCTGTAATGAAGCAAAAACGTCAGAATACAAACATGTATTTTTAATACACTATTGCATGATCATGTCAATTTCATATGTTTGTTTAAAGTATTTGTAGAAAATAAATCATAAAAATGTTCTATTGTATGAATTAATTTTATTATTAAAATTCGTTTTAAAATATCCACACGATCTAATTTTAAAAGTTGCATGGCTATCACGTATTTTTCGTTGGTTAATAGCTACACCAAAAGTCGTCGATCCGCTTTAAATCGCGTAATTAGATTGTTAACGAACAAGACTTAAATGAGATATTTTCACTCCCGGCATGCATCAAAGACTTAAACTACGTCACATAAGTCAGGAAGTTTCAAGAAATAAAATTAATAATTCCCAATTTTCTTCTTTATTAGATTTCATATCAAAATAAAACTTGGTGAATATGTTTTTTATGGTATTATGAACATAATAAGATGAAAAGTGAAAAATCGCGAATTATCCCTTTAATTTTCATAGGAAATTCAAAATGCTGATTTCGAGTTTTCCTCAAGTTAGATTTTATGGGATGTTTTTCCGTGTATATTAGGGCTTAATGCTATAGATTAGAACTAAAACAATTTCTGTTGCAATTAGTTTGCGGTGAAAACTTAGTTTGACTGGACTAAAAATAAAGAATTGAATTGAATGAAGAGACATATACATAAAACACTCGGACAATAACTTTAGTTTACATGAATGGATCTCTTTAATCAGAAGGTTGAATACCACAAAAGGAAGGTTGGGATTGGTCCCAACCGTTAAGGAATTAGGGGCCCAAAACAAGCATTTTCCTACTTGGAGGATAATAATTTGTATACAAGTATTTCAATTGCTCTGAAATTGTTCCAGTCAATGTTAATACCATAAGAAGAAGGTGGATTATGATGCCAACAGTTTAAGAATTAAGGGTAAAAAAGGTGTCAAAAACAAGCATTTTTGTAGTTTCTGGACAATAACTTGTATGCAAGAGTATGGATCTATCTGACATTATACCACAAGGTTCCATATCACAACAGGAAGGCTAGGAGTGAGTTTGGGGCTATTATCTCATTCATGCAGGAGTTAGGGGCCAAAAAGGGCTAAAACAAACATATATATAGTTTCCAGATAATAACTTGTGTTTTAAGTGAATGGATCTCTCTGAAATTGTACTACAAGGTTTATACTTCAAAGGAAATGCAGGGATCGAGTGTGGGGTAATTGCTACAATGGGGGATTCAAAAAGTTCTTGAGTGTTCCAATTTTTTGAAGGGGTTCAATTTTTTTTTCAATAAAGTTTCAAGAAGAAATCTTTAATTGGACAGTATTGCGCAATATATTTGTTAGATCTTGGTTTTTTTGTGTGTGTCAGAAACCTATTTTATGTTTACCAAAAATTTGAACACAATCCAAATTCAGACAGTATAAACTTTGAATATTATGTCCAAATTTGGACCAACTGTTCAGGGTTCAACATCTGTGGTCGTATCAGGCTGTGCTCAGGGAAGCATTTATTATAGTTCGTTCTTATGTTGTACTGTTACACCATTGTCCAAGGTTAGGGAGGGATTTGATCCTCCTAACATGTTTATTTACCCTGCCACATTCTGTATTGTTTTATGTGCCTGTCCCAAGTCAGCAGCCTTTAATTCAGTGGTTGTCATTGATGTGTTACATATTTGTTTTCCCTTCATTTTTTTGTAAATAGATTAGGCCGTTAACTTTATTTTCTCGTCTGAATTGTTTTACATTTGTCATTCTGGGGCCTTTTATAGCTGTCTATGCGGTATGGGCTTTGCTCGTTATTGAAGGCCGTATGGTGACCTATAGCCCAACTTGGCAAGTCAAAGTGGACAGCAGTTCATAAGCAGTTTATTAGCATTCACAGTTCTTACTTGATAGCTGTTCATTAGCATTCACAGTTTACAAATTCAAGGCAATGATTAATTTTCATATAGGCATTCAAAAAGCATTCCATAGCTGTTTTTCTGGCAGTTTATTTAGCCTTCACAGTTATTTAGCAGTTATATTGTTAACAAAAGATTTAAATGAGATATTCAAAAACTGAGAACTGCTACTCTCACAAACATTGCTATACTTTTCAGAAGCACATAGGGATGGATGGACACGTGCATCTTCCCTCACTAAATACCTCTCTTTATAGCATGGGTATTAAGTATATTTTAACAAAATGCATTTGACTAGCAGGTTAAACAAGGCATGTTCTTTAACCATTTACAATTGCTAAATAAACAGCTCACTAGATGTTATAAAATGGATCTTAATTATCAATTTAATCAAACAGAAAACAATAAACTAGCGGAAAAGGTAGTATACATATACGCACATCTGGCGTATTAAATTATAAGCCTGGTACCTTTGTAACTATATATATATAACCTTAACTTCTTACCCTCAAATTTATAGGCCAACTATGCCGTATGGGCTTTGCTCTTTGTTGAAGGCCGTATGGTGACCTATAGTTCTTAATTTCTGTGTCATTTTGGTCTCTTGTGGAGAGTTGTCTCACTGGCAATCATACATCTTTTTTATATTAACAAAACAAATGTTTGAATTGTTTTACATTTGTCATTTCATGGCCTTTTATAGCCAACTATTGCTTATTGTTGAAGGCTGTACTGTGACCTATGGTTGTTTATTCTAGTGTCATTTGGTCTCTTGTGGAGAGTTGAGTCTAAATGGCAATCATACCACCTTATTTTCATCAATAACTCAGACAGCTTGAAGTACATAGGATCTTAAATTAGTTTTCTTTACACAAAATACATTTTAACTTTAACTCCTTATAAAAGAAAAACACAACACAGACTTATGTTTGTTGACTAGCTCGAGTACAGCATATTGTGAGCTGCCATTTAATAAGACAAATTATCAATATAAACATACATTATACAATATGAATTCAATAACTTTTACCAGTACTAGAAAAATAATCTCATGTTAACCTTTTGCATTTGAATAACTATATGTATACCCTATATGCTCATATCTATTATAAGGCATAATTGAATACAATATATATAGCGTTGCTGATAGCCAAGCAAGCATAGTCATCCGTGGACAACGGAATTTATTAAATGATTAAATACATGCGTCTTAATATATATATGTATATCTATCTATATAAACATTAAAAAAGCAATAACCACAATTACTCCTAATAATAAAAACCTTGAAATATACTATAAGGTACAACTTAGCTTGGAAAAGGAGACCTTGTACGAAAAAAAAGATATAACATGGTTGACATGAATGTAAACTGAATAACTGAACAAATGAATAACTCGATCATGAACGACCTCGCCGGCCAGGAACAACCAAACAAACCCAATAATGGGAAACTGGAAACCTGGGTCCGACCCAAGGGTCTGGAAACAGTCATATATGCTCCAACCCTCATAATGCGACAAGTCGTCTCACGAGACATACTCGGACGTGTATTGTTTTGAAAAATACATAAATGCATGTATCAATGTCAATGCCAGTGAAACTCTAGTGTTTGACCTCACTAGGTAAATAAGAAAAAGACATATAGTTGTGTTTGTAAATATGTAAGTAAAAAAGAAATCTTGTCATTAGGACTACAGCTATAAAATATTTGGTACAAAAAAATACAATTAAGTTTGTATATATAATAATAGCAAATCCACTTACATAAGATTGATTTAATATCAAAATACAAAATTATGCTAATCTTTGTTCTTTAAACACCCCAAAAAAATACAATGGTCAAAGTTCAAACTAGAACTGAACTACATAAAGATGTCACTTTACAACCCAAATATTTTGGTGCTAAAATTCCTAAGACTACGTGTACATGTACCACATGTATTACACATGCTCAATTCCTGTTGTACTTTTATGCCTAGGGAATTATTATACATTTTGTACATACAATAAACATAAATACAACTCATAAGCATAAAAATACACCTAAAGAAAATCATTATAATGATAATTGATGAAATAATTGTTAACTGTCTTTAAAACGAGATAAAATCAATGTAGTGGAAAAATGTTGGAAACCTGTTCTGAAACTTTATGCTTGAAAGAACTGTCTCAGGAGGTATACTTTGGACAGTATAAAAAAGGAGAACTATTATTAAAAATAAATGGGGTCAATGCCTTCACAGATGATGCCCCCGCCAGCATACAACGTTATAAAGGGACATAACTCAAGAACTGTAAAAGTGAAGCTGCCAAAATTTGAACTTAAACTGAGTTTAGTGGTAATAAGCATTATGTATATACATTTCATTAGATTTAGTTGAGACAAACTTTAATTAAGAGAACAGAAACAAAAACATTCAGGAATTTTTCCATATGTAAAGGGGCATAACCCTAGAATGGTAATCAAAGTGCTTTGAAGCACAGTGAATGGTAAAGATTGCTTTAATTTACCTATCTTTTTTTTTGGGGGGGGGAGGTTTTGCATTTACAAAAATTGTAGACAGACAAACAAAGTGAAAACTGTAGGGCTCCCACATCCTCACCAGGGAGTCCTTATGATGTCTGTTTTGAGATATTGAAATTGTGATGATTTGTTTCTATCAAAGTAAAAGAGTATTTTATATCCAAACAATAACTGAAATAGCAAACTTTTTGAATTGTTTGAAAACACACCACTTTTGGAGAAAACTAGTGTATCTTTTTGGTTGGGGTTCAATAGTGCGAAGAAAAGAAGTTCTAAGCCTCAAAAGCCAACTTTCTGGAAATCCTTATTTTTAGATGACCTCAAGACTGAAAATAAAAATCCTCTTTTTGTCAATTAAACAAATACCAATTCCTAGTGTGAAGCTATATACATTGGAAAACTTTGAATTCATTCTAAAATTATTAAACCTTTCACTGCTGGTACACTTTTTTTCTTTTTCTTTTTCTTTTTCAAGAGTTTCTAGTCTAAAGCTTACTAGGGAACAATAATCAACATATAAAAATAATTCATTTATCATGTCAAATCTGCAATTTGAATTTAAACTGAAAATTGTCAATTTTTTCCTTTTTTTATTTCAAACAATTGTTTAAAGTTATAATTCAAAATTGTTAAAAGAAATTTTAAGGGTTTCCATTTTCATTTAAACTACTTCATAACAAAATAACATCTAGTAAAACCTATTTGGTGCCACTGCCTACATAATTATTCTATTTCAAGACCACAAATATTAATTAACAAACTGATATGATTGCAAAGTCTGTTCTTATAAATAATCGATGACTCTACCCCATCCTCTGACAATTTAATTTGAAAAAAAATAAATAATAATAGTTGCTACTTTTATAGATGAGTGGTCAAATTTCAGACATTTTATACTTAACATTTTGGTTTCTTGGATGTTTCCATCTACTGAAATGACGTACTTTTTGTTTGTTATAAAAGACAAACACAAGCAGAATTTTGAAATAAAAAAAATAATTACTGGAACATCATCTCTACATATTAAGTGTGTTTTAAGTCTAATTTGTGTTACAATATTCTTTTGAAATAATTCATTTTCATTATATTTTCACGATTTCATTTTTGGATGCATATTTATCTAATTTAAAATATATCACTGGTGATTTCTTCAAATTAGCACAAATAATCTTTATACATGATTTTATTTAAAAAAAACATTATTATTGGCTGTATATTTATCTTATTTAGAACAATTCCATTGGTGATTTCTTCAAATTGGCACAAATAATCTAACATGTTCAACTTCAAGCCTTATGTAATTTTTAAAAAGAGGGGTCCATGAATTCATTTTCATGTTAAATCAGTAAAAAATGTTTTTTTCTTGATATGTAACTATTTAACATGGCTAAAAGTAACACTTGACATTAGCGGTGTTATTACCTCCCCTGTTAATGTATCATAAGCCCTTGATAGCAAACTTATATCAGCCTCTCTATAGATCTTGAGGAACCTTAGCTGTAAAAAAGTTAAAGTAAGTTAAGTTATTGTTTAAAGGTGCATAAACTAAAATTTATAAAATATTTTACCCTTATAACAATACTTGAGCGTCACAATGTCAACAAAAGGAGTAACTATAAATAGAAAATGAGAGTTGGTATGAAAGTAAACTTTAAAAAGAATGTTAAATAAAATAGGTTGAATAATTTTGAATCAAATTTTGCAGAGGTACTGCTTCCAATTGGCTTCCCTCAGAGTTACATACTTCTAATTGGGACCTCTCTGCCAGGGGTACTGCTTCTAACTAGCTTTTGCAGACAGAGGTATATATGTACTGCTTCCAATCAGCTTCACAACAAGACAGAGGGTGTACTCCCAATTAGCTTCACTAAGAGGTACATGCTTCCAATTGGCTTCGCTCAGACAACCATAATACTTCCAGTGTTGAAATGGTACGGATTTGCAAGTCTATACTACCTCTATTGTTGAAATGGTACATAATTGTAATTAATTGTCGTCCAAATTTGCAAAAACATATTTTATTTAACATTCTTAATCCAGTTTACTGTCATACCTACTTTCACTCTCTATTTGTAATTTCTTCTTATGGTGACAAATTGTAAAGAACACATTATCATTTGGGAATTTTGTACTCTTCTGTCAATTTTTTGGATAAAAGAAATAATTGTTCATAATTTTATAAGGACTTTCTTTACAGTTATCCCATTTGCAGAGGACATGGGGCATTAACCAGCATATTAACTGTTCTGCTAAGTTTAAAACAAGGCGTTTGATGTATCAAGTTTGATATAGGCCTATTTAAAGACTTGAAGCTGATGATTAGATAATTCTCATTTATATATGTTTGTCACCTATGTATGAGCAAAACAAAATTATATGAAATATGAAAAGGCTGAAATCTAAAGATTTTATCATAGCTGTTAATATGTGGTGGTTCGTTTTTTTTAAGGGAAAGCAGTTTGGTTCTCAGTTTCAAAATAATGACCACTAGTTTATGTTGATAGGTGATTAATAAAGGAATCAAAAGAGCAAAAATAATTTAAAGGTCAATGTGCTAGTTTCCGAAATATAAACCATTGAGATTTTTGCGGGTAAAATATTCGTTCTACACATATCATAGCTTTAACATTGACAAGTTTAAAAGTTCTCAAAAACTATTAAAAAATAATTAAAATTTAATGAGACTTTTACCGATGGCTTATCATTATGCATGTAAAAGATTTATTAATAGAAAAATGGGGGTCAATTTTTTCTTTAAGACATTCAAATGAATAAAACCAGAGAATTCTGAAAATCTGACAAATATTACAAAACATGATAAACAAACTTCCTTAAATTCATACATAAAAAATGTGCTTTCTGATTTCAGCTTTCTCCTTCAAATTGTATTGAAAATTCTTTACAATGAAATATTTCCAGTTAAATTTCTACGCTGGCACAAGTTCTTTTTAAAAAGTAAAAAGGGGAGATAATCACAAATTCTGATAACCAAGTTGATATTATCCCATTTCACCTTATATAAATAGAGGCTTGTTATTTTATGCATTACATAAAATGAAATTAAGAGGGCGGGGGGGGGGGGGGGGGGGGGGGGGGGCTTCTCAAAAATTGTAATTTTGTCCATCAAATTAAAATTTGTGAAGCAGTTTTGCCACAAATAATTCTTTCAGGATGGAAAAGTTGCAATAGCATACCACACAGTTAGGAAATGGTCTAAGGCAAAGCAAGACTAACAATAAGTTGAGGTCAATTTAGGCCTTAACACATATTTACACAGACTTTTTTACAGACTAAGTTAACTCTTTAAGATAGAATAAAACTTAACTTTTAAGTATATAGCTCCATATCAGGGAATTTGCAGAATCTACATTAACTGATCAGGGAATTTGCTGAATCTACAGTTACTGAACTCATCTCTTAGGCCCAAGAACAGTTATTTTAATGTTAAATAAAATTTGTTGAATAATTTTGAATCAAATTTTGCAGAGGTACTGCTTCCAATTGGCTTCCCTCAGAGTTACATACTTCTAATTGGGACCTCTCTGCCAGGGGTACTGCTTCTAATTAGTTTTTGCAGACAGAGGTATATATGTACTGCTGCCAATCAGCTTCGCAACAAGACAGAGGGTGTGCTCCCAATTAGCTTCACTAAGAGGTACGTACTTCCAATTGGCTTCGCTCAGACAACCATACTACTTCCAGTGTTGTAATGGTATGGATTTGCAAGTCTATACTACTTCTACTGTTGAAATGGTACATAATTGCAATTAATTGTCATCCAAATTTGCAAAAACATATTTTATTTAACATTCTTAATTCAGTTTACTGTCATAACTACTTTCACTCTCTATTTGTAATTTTATTCTCAACAGGCATATACCTGAACCCCTTACTATCTTACAGAAGAAGAAAAAGTTTCATATGAAAGGAAACAGGTACACTTATCTTTGAAAAGTGATTTTTTTTACAGACTAAGTTAACTCTTTATTAAGATGGAATAAAACTTTTATGTACATATAGCTCCATATCAGGGAATTTGCTGAATCTACAGTTAATGAACTCATCTCTTAGGCCCAAGAACAGTTATTTCAATGTGCATTTCTTTTATCGTAGACAATAAATACAAATAAAATAAATTACACTTGTTTTGACAGTTTTTTAAGGTGTAGTGCACTAAATTATATCAAAATTAAAGTCTATCGGCTCTGACTCAAAATATGGACAATTATATGTTAAGGTGGTCTGTAATTCAATAATATACGAAATTTTACATTGCATAAAGTTCATATAGTACACAAATTATTGTTTTACAGAAACTATTATTTTATATTCCCTGAAAGTAAGGTGTTTCATCAATATTCCTGTTTTTGGACTTATGGACTCAAAAATTCAGCCAAAGATGCTTTGCATAACTCAATGCATGAAAAGTTTAATGGGTGCTTTGTAAAACAGTACCCCTACTCTAGTACTTCTCAAATTACAGAAGAGAATGTCTCTCTGGTACTACTCAAATTACAGAAAAGAATGTCCAAGTTATATTGGTAAACTGAGCACTTAAGAAACTTCTAGTATGAGGCATTGAACAGGTGCATTACCTCCCCTTGACCCTGTTGATCTTATGATCCATTAAAACAGAGTAGAGTACCTGTAGCAATAGACTTGATATTTAGTCAAGAAATGGCTGTGAATGGTAGTTAATAAGGATTACTCACATATTGCTACATGCAATCTCTTGAATGTATCAATATACCAATTTTGACAATAATATTTTTGATTTCCATATAAACTCATTGCTATACTAAAGTTATAATATTTTTGTTATTTTTAGATTCTCCATTCTTAACCAATGTAAATGTTAACTTAATAAGAAGCATTTTATCTGTTGAGCCACATCAATAAAAATCAATAGCATGTAATGGTAGAGAGAAAAAGAAAGTTGGGTGAAAATTCAAAAAACAATACATTAACCTTTAATCAGAACTTCCACTCTTGTTGAAAATGGAGAATCTTTACATCAATTATTTCAGAATTTACCAACTACATTCTTTTTCTTGTTTATGCAAGATTTATATGAACCGTTTATATTGGAAACTGTTCAGTAGAGTTAGAAAGACCCCAAAGGGAAATATGGTCACTCTTGGTGGTAGTAAAATCCTTGCAAAAGTAAGGCGTCTGTTTGGTAGTGCAGCATGTACAAATTGGCAGCCATGTCCAGTGTCAGAATGGGGATGTTAAATCTGATGTCTTATGAAGTTAGAGTCCACAGCTGTCAACATGTTAAGAACCTTCACAACATCTCTAAGGAGTATGGAGAATTCATCACATAATTAAATCCTTCAACCACAGTAATTGTTATCTGAAAAAGAAATGCACTATTCAATATTCTGTCATATTTTAAGAAACTGAAATAGGCAAAAAATAGCAAACTGGGAATAACAATTAAAGCAGAGAAAGTTTTTCCAAAAAAATTTCCCTTCCTAAAACTTGACAGGTCATTTCAGAAAATATTAAAGTGTAAAAAGATTGTAAAAATCACATGGGAATTTACATGATCTTAAATAGAATAATTTTATTTATCTATAAAATAGTTCTTTCTTACTTTTAAAAGTCAACTTTAATAGCCGTTTCCAACATCAATCTGTAAGTACAAGCTGTAATGCTAACCTGAAAAATAAAATGCTTAGTCATTCAAAATAGTAAAAAGGAATCACTGTTGGTATACTTATGCACAATATATAGAAATATGTGATATATAACATGTCAAGGTGAAAGAAGATGCGAAGAACACATCAATGGGACAACATCCCAACCATGCTAACAAATACAACATACTTTCCAACCTCTGAAACCTCAAAGAGTAAGAATGCCTTTCAGCCTTGACAGCTTATGGGGAGATTTTGTGTTAATTATCGTTTCCTCGGAGACCATGTTAAGAATTGAATGATGGACAGTCAGTGTGTAAATGCTTCTTACTACTTGATTGGAAGATATTACAAGACGTGAATAATCAAAGTTTATTGATTGGTTAGGACAATCCAAACCTAGTAAATGTCCTTCAATCCTGTAGAGTATCGGATTTGTTTTCACTATTTTAGCAATTAGATTTTGTCTGGTCTGGTCATTAATCATACATATACATGATATTGGTACACAGGTAACTTTTATATATAAATAGCTGAATCTTCTGGAAACAACAACGTCAAACCATATATACTACTTAATAACGTGTGACCTCGTGTGTGTGGTAAAATTTGTTGGTTAATATTCTAAATGAATTAATTTAGACAACAAAGCAAGAACACTTTCCATTTTCATCAGCTAAGAGACGACTAGCTTTTTTTGAAAGGCTAATACTTGTGACATTTTGAAAGTAAATATATGACCTGTAAACAATGGTAAACTAACTAATCTACAAAACACCAATAAAACCAGACAAAGATCTCTATCTAGTTGGAGTTGACATTTTCAATTACCAGTACTAATAAATTAAATATTAAAACAACTGACCAAAAGTTTTCAAACAAAGTGATAGCTGATTGTTTGTTTCTTTTTATTGACAGTATGATAAAATTTGTTTAAATAAAGGAATTATATACATACTTGTATTTAAGATATCTTATACCACAAGTCTTACTCCCTTTCATGAAAACATTGGCACTGTTTTATAACCTAAAAAGGAATTAAAATTGACACAAATTATATATTTTACAAATTTGTTAAATTGCAAGCCTAAATTTTTATTAATCTATTCTGTATTCTGATTGCATAATAGTGAGTTATCTCCAACTGAAAGAAACATTCTTGCAGTTTATTGTACTAGTCTCCCTTGAAGTAAAATTCTATCAGGATTTACTTTTCATGGCATTACATTTTATTCGTGTACCAGAAAAACATTTATCAAACTGATAAATATCTTTTTTGTGTGTTGTAAATGTGCAAAATAACAAAAATGGGTGTTGCCTTATAAATGATCCTTATAGACTTTCACATTTTTCCTGATAATGTACAGAATTAAATGGCTTGAATATACTTGCATTATTTCTTTCATGACAAAGCCTCAGACTTGTTTGAAGATCAATGTAATAATTAATCTTCATTCCAGCTGCTATCCTTGGTGCTTGATTGCTTACATGGCAAAGCCTCGGACTTGGTTGAAGATCTAAGTAAACATCTTCCATGGAATTGCTACTCATCTGCTATCTGGACTGAAACTTGGGACTGGCCAGCTACTGGAAAAAAATCTAAAATTATAAATTAGGTTATATTTATAAGACTGCTGTTGGTCAATATAATAAATAAATAAACAGTTAGTTTTCTCGTTTGAATTGTATTACATTGTCATATCGGAGCCTTTTATAGGTGACTATGCGATATGGGCTTTGCTCATTGTTGAAGGCAGTATGATGACCTATAGTTGTTAATGTCTGTGTCATTTTGGTCTCTTGTGGACAGTTGTCTCATTGGCAATCATACCACATCTTGTTTTTTATATATATTCCTTCAAGACTCATAACCTGACCTGCATCAATAGAGCCATGTTCAGCATCTTATTTAGTGAACAATTGTAATTTTGTTGGTACTTTATTTCATGGTTTAGCCAAAGCCTGCATACAAGTCTTTACAATGACATCAGTGTGATCAATTCAAAATTTAAGAACCTTAAGTCAACAACAAATCACCATTTGACCTCTTACAACTTTAAGCCTGATGCATGTTTTTTCCCTGTAAACTTATTTTATGATTATCAAATTGTTTTAAATAGAAGAATAATATATGTACTTGTATTTAAGATATCTTATACCACAAGTCTTACTCCCCTTCATGAAAACATTGGCACTGTTTTATAAATTACCTAAGAAGGAATTAAAATTGACACAAATTATGTATTATACAAATTTGTTAAATTGCAGCCTAAACTTTTATTAATCTATTCTGTATTCTGATTGCATAATAGTGAGTTATCTCCCACTGAAAGAAACATTCTTGCTGTTTATTGTACTAGTCTCCCTTGAAGTAAAAAAACTATCAAGATTTACTTTTCATGGCATTATATATTATTTGTGTACCAGAAAAACATTTATCAAACTGATAAATATCTTTTTTGTGTGTTGTAAATGTGCAAAATAACAAAAATGTGTGTTGCCTTATAAATAATCCTTATAGACTTTCACATTTTTCCTGATAATGTACAGAATTAAATGGCTTGAATATACTTGCATTATTTCTTTCATGACAAAGCCTCAGCCTTGTTTGAAGATCAATGTAATAATTAATCTTCATTCCAGCTGCTATCCTTGCTGCTTGATTGCTTACATGGCAAAGACTCGAGCTTGGTTGAAGATCTAAGTCAAACATCTTCCATGGAGTTGCTACTCATCTGCTATCTGGACTGAAACTTGGGACTGGGCGACTACTGGAAAAAAAACTAAAATTATAAATTAGGTTATATTTATAAGACTGCTGTTGGTCAATATAATAAATAAATAAACAGTTATTTTTCTCGTTTGAATTGTATTACATTGTCATATCAGAGCCTTTTATAGCTGACTATGCGACTTGAGCTTTGGTCATTGTTTAAGGCAGTATGGTGACCTATAGTTGTTAATGTCTGTGACAATTTGGTCTCTTGTCTCATTGTCAATCATACCACATCTTGTTTTTTATATATATTCCTTCAAGCTTCATAAACTGACCTGCATAAATGGAGCCATTTTCAGCATCTTATTTGGTGAACAATTGTAATTTTGTTGGTACTTCATTTTGTGGTTTAGCCAAAGCCTGCATACAAGTCTTTACAATGACATTATGGTGATCAATTCAAAATTTAAGAACCTTTATAGTCAACAACAAAACACCATTTGACCTCTTACAACTTTAAGCCTTATGCATGTTTTTTCCCTGTAAACTTATTTTATGATTATCAAATTGTTTTAAATAGAAGAATAATATACGTACTTGTATTTAAGATATCTTATACCACAAGTCTTACTCCCCTTCATGAAAACATTGGCACTGTTTTATAAATTACCTAAAAAGGAATTAAAATTGACACAAATTATATATTATACAAATTTGTTAAATTGCAGCCTAAACTTTTAGTAATCTATTCTGTATTCTGATTGCATAATAGTGAGTTATCTCCAACTGAAAGAAACATTCTTGCAGTTTATTGTACTAGTCTCCCTTGAAGTGAAAATTCTATCAGGATTTACTTTTTATGGCATTAAATATTATTTGTGTACCAGAAAAACATTTATCAAACTGATAAATATCTTTTTTTGTGTGTTGTAAATGTGCAAAATAACAAAAATGTGTGTTGCCTCATGAATAATCCTTATAGACTTTCACATTTTTCCTGATAATGTACAGAATTAAATGGCTTGAATATACTTGCATTATTTCTTTCATGACAAAGCCTCAGACTTGTTTGAAGATCAATGTAATTATTAATCTTCATTCCAGCTGCTATCCTTGCTGCTTGATTGCTTACATGGCAAAGCCTCGAGCTTGGTTGAAGATCTAAGTAAACATCTTCCATGGAGTTGCTACTCATCTGCTATCTGGACTGAAACTTGGGACTGGGCAACTACTGGAACAAAAACTAAAATTATAAATTAGGTTATATTTATAAGACTGCTGTTGGTCAATATAATAAATAAATAAACTGTTTTTTTTCTTGTTTGAATTGTATTACATTGTCATATCAGAGCCTTTTATAGCTGACTATGCGACTTGGGCTTTGCTCATTGTTGAAGGCAGTATGGTGACCTATAGTTGTTAATGTCTGACATTTTGGTCTCTTGTCTCATTGGCAATCATACCACATCTTGTTTTTTATATATATTCCTTCCAGCTTCATAAACTGACCTGCATAAATGGAGCCATTTTCAGCATCTTATTTGGAGAACAATTGTAATTTTGTTGGTACTTCATTTTGTGGTTTAGCCAAAGCCTGCATACAAGTCTTTACAATGACATTAGTGTGATCAATTCAAAATTTAAGAACCTTTATAGTCAACAACAAAACACCATTTGACCTCTTACAACTTTAAGCCTGATGCATGTTTTTTCCCTGTAAACTTATTTTATGATTATCAAATTGTTTTAAATAGAAGAATAATATACGTACTTGTATTTAAGATATCTTATACCACAAGTCTTACTCCCCTTCATGAAAACATTGGCACTGTTTTATAAATTACCTAAAGAGGAATTAAAATTGACACAAATTATATATTATACAAATTTGTTAAATTGCAGCCTAAACTTTTATTAATCTATTCTGTATTCTGATTGCATAATAGTGAGTTATCTCCCACTGAAAGAAACATTCTTGCTGTTTATTGTACTAGTCTCCCTTGAAGTAAAAAAAATATCAGGATTTACTTTTCATGGCATTATATATTATTTGTGTACCAGAAAAACATTTATCAAACTGATAAATATCTTTTTTTGTGTGTTGTAAATGTGCAAAATAACAAAAATGTCTGTTGCCTTATAAATAATCCTTATAGACTTTCACATTTTTCCTGATAATGTACAGAATTAAAGGGCTTGAATATACTTGCATTATTTCTTTCATGACAAAGCCTCAGACTTGTTTGAAGATCAATGTAATAATTAATCTTCATTCCAGCTGCTATCCTTGGTGCTTGATTGCTTACATGGCAAAGCCTCGGAATTGGTTGAAGATCTAAGTAAACATCTTCCATGGACTTGCTTCTCATCTGCCATCTGGAATTAAACTTTGGACTTCCTTTAAGCTTCTTTCCAGATCTGTGTCAATGGCCCAATTTTCTGTGTCTATGCTCTTTTTGCCTATAATTCATTAACCATTTTCATTTTAACTTTTAATCCGTATTATGAAGACTGTTTAATGACACCATCATTATTTTTGAAATTAATGTATGCAAATAATTATCAGAATTTGGTGGCTAACCAAAACAATCTGATGTATACATTCTGAACAAACAATCTTAACAAGGTCATATTTTCCCAATTAAAATGTAAATAATTATGTAAATATCCATATTGTCAATCTTAAATCTATTTGTTTAAATAATTAACTCAGAAATTAATGTGATGCATGTTTAAAAATTTCAAATCCTAAAATTATGGACAATTTTGTAATAAAATTCCAAGCAGTCTTTCAAAGGAAAAACTGATTTTTATTTTAGAAAAAACTGTTTTAAGCACAATTGTTATGACCAAATACTTACATAATCATTATCTTGCAGCTAAAATAAAACAATTTTCTTTCAGGTCTAGGACTGAACTTTCGTCTGGGCTCCTCCATCTGTAATACAAACTTAAATCATCTTAATAAATTTGGTCAAAAAGACATACAAACATGCACAATCTTATCTTAACATACCTTCACTTCCAATCCTTGGACCGCCACCTAGAAGAAACTAGAACAAAAAGACATACAAACATACACACAAACTTATCTTATCATACCTTCACTTCCAATCCTTGGAACGCCACCTAGAGGAAACTAGGACAAAAAGACATAAAAACATGCACACAATCTTATCTTAACATACCTTAACTTCCAATCCTTGGACCGCCACCTAGAGGAAACTAGGACAAAAAGACATACAAACATGTACACAATCTTATCTTAACATACCTTCACTTCCTATTCTCTGACAGCCACCTAGAAGAAACTAGGACAAAAAGACATACAAACATGCACACAATCTTATCTTAACATACCTTTACTTCCAATCCTGGACCACCACCTAGAAGAAACTAGGACAAAAAAAATACAAACATGCGCACAATCTTATCTTAACATACCTTAACTTCCAAACCTTGGACCATCACCTAGAAGAAACTATGACAAAAAGACATACAAACACACACACAATCTTATCTTAACATACCTTAACTTCCAATCCTTGGACCGCCACCTAGAAGAAACTATGACAAAAAGACATACAAAAAAGCACATATCTTATCTTAACATACCTTCTCTTCCAATCCTTGGACTGCCACCTAGAAGAAACTAGGACAAAAATACAAACAAACATCACACAATCTTATCTTAACATACCTTTACTTCCAATCCTTGGACCGCCACCTAGAAGAAACTAGGACAAAAAGACATAAAAACATGCACACAATCTTATCTTAACATACCTTAACTCCAATCCTGTGACCGCCAACTAAAGGAAACCAGGACAAAAAGACATACAAACATGCACATAATCTTATCTTAACATACCTTCATTTCCAATCCTTGGTCCACCACCTAAAAGAAACTAGGACAAAAAGACATACAAAGACACACACAATCTTATCTTAACATACCTTCACTTCCAATCCTTGGACCGCCACCTAGAAGAAACTACAACAAAAAGACATACAGACATGCACACAATCTTATCTTAACATACCTTAACTTTAAATCTTTGGACTACCTCCTAAAAGAAACTAGGACAAAAAGACATACAAACATGGACACAATCTTATCTTAACATACCTTCACTTCCAATCCTTGGACCACCACCTAGAAGAAACTAGGACAAAAAGACATACAATCACACACACACAATCTTATCTTAACATACCTTCACTTTCAATCCTTGGACCGCCACCTAGAAGAAACTATGACAAAAAAACAAACAAACATGCACACAATCTTATCTTAACATACCTTCACTTTCAATCCTTGGACTGCCACCTAAAAGAAACTAGGACAAAAAGACATACAAACATGCACACAATCTTATCTTAACATACCTTCACTTCCAATCCTTGGACCGCCACCTAGAAGAAACTAGCACAAAAAGACATACAAACATGCACACAATCTTATCTTAAAATACCTTCACTTTCAATCCTTGGACCGCCACCTAGAAGAAACTAGGACAAAAAGACATACAAACATGCACACAATCTTATCTTAACATACCTTCACTTCCAATCCTTGGACCACCACCTAGAAGAAACTAGGACAAAAATACATACAAACATGCACACAATCTTATCTTAACATACCTTAACTTCCAATCCTTGGACCGCTAACTAGAGGAAACTAGGACAAAAAGACATACAAACATGCACACAATCTTATCTTAACATACCTTCACCTCCAATCCTTGGACCACCACCTAGAAGAATCTAGGACAAAAAGACATACAAAGACACACACAATCTTATCTTAACATACCTTCACTTTCAATCCTTGGTCCACCACCTAAAAGAATCTAGGACAAAAAGACATACAAAGACACACACAATCTTATCTTAACATACCTTCACTTCCAATCCTTGGACCGCCACCTAGAAGAAACTACAACAAAAAGACATACAAACACACACACACAATCTTATCTTAACATACCTTCACTTCCAATCCTTGGACCGCCACCTAGAAAAAACTATGACAAAAAGACATACAAAAACGCACACAATCTTATCTTAACATACCTTCACTTTTAATCCTTGGACTACCACCTAAAAGAAACTAGGACAAAAAGACATACAAACACACACACACAATCTTATCTTAACATACCTTCACTTCCAATCCTTGGACCGCCACCTAGAAGAAACTAGGACAAAAAGACATACAGACATGCACACAATCTTATCTTAACATACCTTAACTTTAAATCTTTGGACTACCTCCTAAAAGAAACTAGGACAAAAAGACATACAAACATGGACACAATCTTATCTTAACATACCTTCACTTCCAATCCTTGGACCACCACCTAGAAGAAACTAGGACAAAAAGATTTACAAACACACACACACAATCTTATCTTAACATACCTTCACTTCCAATCCTTGGACCGCCACCTAGAAGAAACTATGACAAAAAGACATACAAAAAAGCACACAATCTTACCTTAACATACCTTCACTCCAATCCTTAAACCGTCACCTAGAAGAAACTATGACAAAAAGACAAACATGCACACAATTTTATCTTAACATACCTTCACTTTCAATCCTTGGACTGCCACCAAGAAGAAACTAGGACAAAAAGACATACAAACATGCACACAATCTTATCTTAACATACCTTTACTTCCAATCCTTGGACCGCCACCTAGAAGAAACTAGGACAAAAATACATACAAACATGCACACAATCTTATCTTAACATACCTTAACTTCCAATCCTTGGACCACCAACTAGAGGAAACCAGGACAAAGACATACAAACATGCACACAATCTTATCTTAACATACCTTCACTTCCAATCCTTGGACCGCCACCTAGAAGAAACTACAACAAAAAGACATACAAACACACACACACAATCTTATCTTAACATACCTTCACTTCCAATCCTTGGACCATCACCTAGAAGAAACTATGACAAAAAGACATACAAACATGCACACAATCTTATCTTAACATACCTTCACTTCCAATCCTTGGACCGCCACCTAGAAGAAACTACAACAAAAAGACATACAAACACACACACACAATCTTATCTTAACATACCTTCACTTCCAATCCTTGGACCGCCACCTAGAAAAAACTATGACAAAAAGACATACAAAAACGCACACAATCTTATCTTAACATACCTTCACTTTTAATCCTTGGACTACCACCTAAAAGAAACTAGGACAAAAAGACATACAAACATGCACACAATCTTATCTTAACATACCTTCACTTCCAATCCTTGGACTGCCACCTAGAAGAAACTAGGACAAAAAGACATACAGACATGCACACAATCTTATCTTAACATACCTTAACTTTAAATCTTTGGACTACCTCCTAAAAGAAACTAGGACAAAAAGACATACAAACATGGACACAATCTTATCTTAACATACCTTCACTTCCAATCCTTGGACCACCACCTAGAAGAAACTAGGACAAAAAGACATACAAACACACACACACAATCTTATCTTAACATACCTTCACTTCCAATCCTTGGACCGCCACCTAGAAGAAACTATGACAAAAAGACATACAAAAAAGCACACAATCTTACCTTAACATACCTTCACTCCAATCCTTAAACCGTCACCTAGAAGAAACTATGACAAAAAGACAAACATGCACACAATTTTATCTTAACATACCGTCACTTTCAATCCTTGGACTGCCACCTAGAAGAAACTAGGACAAAAAGACATACAAACATGCACACAATCTTATCTTAACATACCTTTACTTCCAATCCTTGGACCGCCACCTAGAAGAAACTAGGACAAAAATACATACAAACATGCACACAATCTTATCTTAACATACCTTAACTTCCAATCCTTGGACCACCAACTAGAGGAAACCAGGACAAAGACATACAAACATGCACACAATCTTATCTTAACATACCTTCACTTCCAATCCTTGGACCGCCACCTAGAAGAAACTACAACAAAAAGACATACAAACACACACACACACACAATCTTATCTTAACATACCTTCACTTCCAATCCTTGGACCACCACCTAGAAGAAACTACAACAAAAAGACATACAAACACACACACACAATCTTATCTTAACATACCTTCACTTCCAATCCTTGGACCGCCACCTGGAAGAAACTATGACAAAAAGACATACAAAAAAGCACACAATCTTATCTTAACATACCTTCACTTTTAATCCTTGGACTACCACCTAAAAGAAACTAGGACAAAAAGACATACAAACACACACACACAATCTTATCTTAACATACCTTCACTTCCAATCCTTGGACTGCCACCTAGAAGAAACTATGACAAAAAGACATACAAAAAAGCACACAATCTTATCTTAACATACCTTCACTTCCAATCCTTAAACTGCCACCTAGAAGAAACTATGACAAAAAGACAAACAAACATGCACACAATCTTATCTTAACATACCTTCACTTTCAATCCTTGGACTGCCACCTAGAAGTAACTAGGACATAAAGACAAACAAACATGCACACAATCTTATCTTAACATACCTTTACTTCCAATCCTTGGACCGCCACCTAGAAGAAACTAGGACAAAAAGACATA
This sequence comes from Mytilus trossulus, assembly GCF_036588685.1. Lineage (NCBI taxonomy): Eukaryota > Metazoa > Mollusca > Bivalvia > Mytilida > Mytilidae > Mytilus > Mytilus trossulus. The sequence goes on from NW_026963530.1 coordinate 32,472, forward strand.
CAAACATGCACACAATCTTATCTTAAAATACCTTCACTTCCAATCCTTGGACCGCCACCTAGAAGAAACTAGGACAAAAAGACATACAAACATGCACACAATCTTATCTTAACATACCTTCACTTTCAATCCTTGGACTGCCACCTAGAAGAAACTAGGACAAAAAGACATACAAACATGCACACAATCTTATCTTAACATACCTTTACTTCCAATCCTTGTACCGCCACTTAGAAGAAACTAGGACAAAAAGACATACAAAACATGCACACAAACTTATCTTAACATACCTACACTTCCAATCCTTGAACCGCAACCTAGAGAAAACTAGGACAAAAAGACATACAAACATGCACACAATCTTAACTTAACATACCTTCACTTCCGATCCTTGGACCGCCACCTAGAGGAAACAAGGTCAAAAAGGCATACAAACAAGCACACAATCTTATCTTAACATACCTCACTTTCTGATCCTGGACGTCACCTAAAACGTTAAAATGAAATAGATGACCATACCTCAATTTCAATTCTTTGAAGTAACTTATAGAAAATGAAAATGAATAAAAAAAAAGAAGAAAGAAATACTCCTATAGAAAATAGAAATAAAAAACAGCATACATATGAAAACATATAAAATGAAACAGATATAAAACATGAAAACATATAAAATGAAATAGATAAACATAAATAACTTTCAAGTCTTTGAAGTAACCTATACTATATATTTCCTACAGGCTCAAAAAAAATAAAGAAAATTAAAAACCAAATTGCACGTCTTTCCACAAGTGAGGATAATTTTAATAGTATTCTTAAAATTCTAATTGGAATTGGATTACCTCCCTTATACTGTTTTTAAATTGTCTAAATTGTCCTTTAAGCAGAAACCCTTGTCCCCCTTTTTTTGCCCCTAATTGCTTAATGATTTGTTCCATTTATGCCACCTATAACCATCCTTTGTAGTATGGAAACTTGTGGTATCATTTCAGAGCGATTTATACACTTTTAAAAAGACAAGTTATTGGCTGAAAACTACAAAAATGCTTATTTAGTTGGGCCCCTTTTTTTGGACCCTCACTTATTGAAATTCTTGGAGCAAGAACCCCAAAACTCAATTCCAGCCTTTCCTTTGTAGTAAGAAACCTTGTAGTATAATTTCAGAGATATCCTGATACACTTAAACACAAGTTATTGTCTGTAAACTAGAAAAATTTGTAAGGGTTCCGCGGAACCCAGTGTCTCGCCTACTTTTGCTGTTAATCACACACTCATCAAAAATGATGAAAAAAATCAATAAAATTATTCCTCTAGATACTATCTTTTGATTGTCAGAAGCTTCTGGCCAAGTTTGGTAAAAATCCAGGCTAGTTTAAGAATCTTAAAAATGTTTTAAATACTTTAACTGCAGACTATGTAATGTTAACTGGAAGAAAAACTAAGTCCATTTATAAGTAAAATATGGGAAAAACGGAATTTTTTTTCTTTCAAATTTACTCCTGGATACTATCTTCTGATCATAAACAAGCTTCTGTCCAAGTTTTTTACAATTCCAGGATAGTTTAAGAAAGTTATTAAAATTTTAAAAACTTTAACCACAGAGTGAATGTAATGTTCCCTGGCAGAAAAAACGAAGTCCATTTAAAAGTAAAATACGGAAAAAATGGAATTTTATTTTTACAAAATTATTTTTTGGATACTATCTCCTGATCATAAAAAAGCTTCTGGCCAAGTTTTGTACATTTCCAGGATAGTTTAAGAAAGTTATTAAAATTTTAAAATCTTTAACCACAGAGTGAATGTAATGTTTCCTGGCAGAAAAAACTAAGTCCATTTATAAGTAAAATACGGAAAAAATGGAATTTTATTTTTACAAAATTTACTTCTGGATACTATCTTATGAACATAAACAAGCTTCTGTCCAAGTTTCCTACAATTCAAGGATAGTTTAAGAAAGTTATTAAAATTTCAAAAACTTTAACCACAGAGTGAATATTTGTGGACGCCGCCGACGACGACGCCGACGGAATGTAGGATCGCTATGTCTCGCTTTTTCGACTAAAGTCGAAGGCTCGACAAAAATGATTCTTTTTGGCCCTTTTTTGGTCTCTTATTCTTAAATGTTCAGGGATATTAACCCGAGACTGACACCAAACCTTTCCTTTATCATATAGAACCTTAAGGTACAATGTCAGAGGGACCCATACAATTAAACAAAAGTTATTGCCACAAAACTTAATTCCTCAACTGTTTGCTCCAGAACCCTTAAATAAATCCCAATCTTCTACTTAAATGATATGAACATTATGGTACAGTTTCAGAGTAATTGAAATACTTATACACAACTTCTTGTCCTGACACAAGATAAATGTATGTTTTGGACCCTGGAAATCAATCCCAACCTTCTTTTTGTGGTTATAAATTATTGATTTTTATTTATTTATACTAAAGTTATTATCCAAAAACCATCCGTCTTTGGTCAACGTTGACAATGACGACGTGATACCAGTATACAACCCCAAAAATTTTTGCATTCGTATAAAATCTTTTAACAAGAGTGAATGTAATGTTTCCAGGCAGTCAATTTATAAGTAAAATGTGGAAAAACAGGATATTTTTAACAACAAATTTACTTCTGGATACTATCTTATGATCACAAACAAGCATCTGTCCAAGTTTGGTAGAAATCCAGGATAGTTTAAGAAAGTTATTAAAATTTCAACAAGAGTGCACAGTGTCTCGCCTTCTTTACTAATCATTGATATTATGTTGACAGTCCTAAGTATAAAGCTTTATTACAACTGTCACATAAACTTAAATTTAACCAGGACAAGAGTGCATATGCTGAAATGTCTCGCCTTCTATACTAATCATTGATTATCGTGTTAAGTATAAAGCTTTATTACAACTGTCACAAAAACTTAACCAAAACATTGAGCAACGAACCATGAAAATAAGGTCATGGTCAGATGAACCATGCCAGGCAGGCATGTATACAGCTAATAATTCTTCCATACAACAAATATAGTTGACCTATTACTTATGGTTTAAGAAAAACAGACCAAAACACAAAACTTAACACTGAGCAATGAACTGTGAAAATGAGGTCAGGGTCAAATAAAGCCTGTGTGACTGAAATAAAAATCATACAATATTTCCATACACCAAATATGGTTGACCTATTGCATAGTATAATTTCAAGTAATAATAAAAAAAAACAAACTCAAAAACGTAACTGTGACCAATGAACCATGAAAGTTTGAGGTCAAGGTGAGATGACACCTGCCAGTTACATGTACACCTTACAATAATTCTACGCACCAAATATAGTAGACCTTTTGCATACAGTATAAGAAAAACAGACCAAAACACAAAACTCAACTATAACCACTGAACCATGAAAATGAGGTCAAGGTCAGATGACACCTGCCAGTTAGACATGTACACCTTACAGTCCTTCCATAAACTGAATATACTAGACCTTTAATTGTTTATAGTATCTGAGATATGGACTTGACCAGCAGAGCTTAGCCTTGTTCACTGATCCACTAAATGAGGTCAAGGTCAAGTAAAAACTGTCTGACCACAAACCAAATTTAGTTATCTCATTACTTATAATAAGGGAAAATTCAACATTACAAAAATGTAGTCACTGAACTGTGTAAATGAGGTCAAGCACATTAGACATGTGACTGACAGAAACTTCGTAACATGAGGAATCCATATACAAAGTATGAAGCATCCAGGTCTTCCCCCTTCTAAAATATAAAACTTTTAAGAAGTTAGCTAATGCCGCAGCCTCCCCAGCCACCTGATCACTATCCCAGGTGAGTATGTTGCAGACTGACTTGTATAAACCCTAAAACCAAAGTTCAGAAATTCTTGTATTGTAGTTCCTGAGAAAAAAGTGGTGAAAATTTTCAACTTGGCCATCAGGTGTAAAATGATACATGTGTTCGGTAAACAGGAAGTTGCTTAGTGATGAATCTGAAAATGTATCATTTGGTATAGCTGATATAAATATCAACCCGAAACCAAATTTCAGAAATCCTTGTCTTGTAGTTCCTGAGAAAAAGGAGACAAAAAATATTCATTGGGACGGACTGACTGGTGAACTGATGGCTGGATCGACAAGACAGAGGTAAAACAGTATCAGTATTACCTACCCCACCTCCTTTTTCAAAGCGGGGGCAAAATGAATAGTAAAATGTTAATATTTTTTAACTATGAGATTTTAAGTTATTAGAACATATATATTATAGACATTAAGTAACTATATATAATTGTACTACTGTATATATAAATTATAAAATATATTTCATTCGAGTATAAATTTGAAAAGGAAATTTTGGACTATTATTTGTAATGATTTTCAAGCTGTTTCTCCAACCAATTTGAAAACTAATTTTCAAGCTGTTTCTCCAACTAATTTGAAAACTAATTTTCAAGATGTTTCTCCAACTAATTTGAAAACTAATTTTTATTATCTCACAAATTTTAACATAGTTTTAAATACAATTGTAATGAGCAAATACTTACGGGTACATCATTATCTGGCAACTAAAATGAAACTGTCTTCCTTCAGGCGTAGGACTGAACTTTCATCTGGGCTCATCCATCTGTAATACAAAATAAAATTATTCTTAAATTTATGAGACAACAGTTTAGTAAATAAGAATAAAAATATACTTATATCAAAGTAATTTGAAGATATCCAAATTGACAATCAGAAACTTTTCTTTCATTCAGTTAGACTAAATTAGAGAAAAGATTTCCAAAATGAGTGTCAATTGTTAGATAATTATTAATTACCTGACAACTGTCACTATAATCCCCGCAAATACTATTTGCAGGGATTTCCCCCATGGAGGCTCCCAAATTGAAATTTTGAAAGAGCAATTTTGTTCACAATTTTAAACAAAACAATTAATTTTACAATGATTCAAGTTTATAATTGTATGAAGAAGCACAGGCATTTGTCTCAGAAATTTTTTTCCTACATACCTTCTACCTTAATATAACACAGGTATGTAGGATTTTTTTTCTGTGACAAGTGCCTATGTGGAGAAGCCAAAAAATAACATTAAAATGTTTTTGAAGGCTCCTTGAAGGTTTTTTAGACAATGACAGTCATCTTGCATGCAAAACCCCCATGGGCATTTTGAAAAGTTGGCAGATATGAATTAAGATCTGACTGCCACGAACGCATGATACAATGGACGCTTTTTAAAGTTCCAGGTCATAAACGTTATAAATTTATAAAAAACAAGAGTGCACACACTGAAATGTCTGGCCTTTTTACTAATCATTGATAATTGTTTATAGTCCTGACTCCTAAATATAAAGCTACATGTATATAAAAACTGTCACATAAACTTTTAACCACGAAAACTAAACATTGACCAATGAACCATGAAAATGAGGTCAAGGTCAGATGAATCATGCCAGACAGACATGTACAGCTAACAATTCTTCCATACAACAAATATAGTTGACCTATTTGCTTATAGTTCAAGAAAAACAGAGCCAAACACAAAAACTAACAATGAGCAATGAACCATGAAAATGAGATCAAGGGCAGATTTTTGTTTATTGTTTATTGCAATTGTGTGATAAAAACATCTCAATGTACTGATTTTACCCGTAATTGGTCCACTATTGAAAAAAATTATCTTTAAAATCGTATCTTATTTTATAAGTTGTCAGTACAACAAAGATGATAGACTCAACTATACAATCATGTAAAGCATTGAATAAGGTTTATACTACATAATACTTAATAGACCTTTTTTTTTTATTTCTATTTACATTTTATTTCTATCATCTATGAATGTTATTTCAAATCGATTTAATAAAAAAGAAAAACATGCATGCGGCGTGCGGGTCGAGTAGACCCGCCAGGGAAAATATAGTAGTGTAACATATTCAAAGCAGATTACTGAATTATGAAATTTGAATGTTAAATATTTCTAAATTGTCTTTTTACAAACTCGTTTTCGACATCCACCGATATAAATTTGACATTCATTTTGTGCAACACTTAATTTTCCATTAATTTGTTAACATGTTATCATTAAAGAAAGAATAAAATCTACCTTATGCAAGAGACTTTCCAACCAAAGTGATATTTATCCTAAGTGAACAGCCTGTTTCGTGTAACTAGTAATTCAACATGAATTCCATGATAAAGTGTTCACAAATTAGAACAAAAGAACTAACCCGCCAAATCATAGTGCCCAATAAATAGCCGTGAGGTATTTTGTCCAATGAACCATGAAGCCTAAATACAGTATTGTGAAATCTGTTCAAGTTAAAAACACAAGTTTAACCTTTCTAAAGGCGTATCAAAAAGATACGCCAACTTTTGTTATTTTTTTTTTTTTTTGGTGATTTTTAGGTTCAAAGACACTAGAAAAGGATAAAAAAAAATTCATCGATGTATCAATTAGTTTTTTTAGTTTTCAGAACAACAGCATTTTGAACCATTCCAAGACTGTATTATAAGGCTCTTAAATTGAGAAAAACTGTTTTCAGTCCTGAAACGGTCAGGTAGGCTGTTCCCTGTTCCACAGAGTAGCAGCTGCAAATTCAAAACTTTTCTTACCAGACTAAGTAGTTTTTACATGTGTTATATCCAGTATATTTTCATATCTGAAAGAATATTTAAATTGCAATATTTTATATTTAATAGATCATGTAAACAGACAGGTACTTATTCATTAACTTTATCAAAAGTTTCCATTACCATTGATTGATTGATTACTGGTTGCTTAACCATTACCATTGATATTTGTCTGTTAATATGCAGTGAAGGCATCTTAACCTTTTCAAGCAACTGTTGATATGAGCTTGAATGGTCTTCGTACACGAAACTTAGTGCTCTTTCTTGCACTTTTTATTTTTGGAATTTTTATTGTTACAGAATTGCCATGCCAAAGGATAGAACCCTGGGGAACCCCTTTATGAATGTAAGCCTAACTGCTAAGAATACTATTATTTTATTTTTTTGTTTCCTGTTTGTGAAATAAGATTTAAGAAGTAAAATAGAAGGAAAAAGGACACCATATATCTGGTGTTGATTTATCAAGCAGAATTTCATATGGTATACGTAACAATCAGACCTTCGAAAGGTCCCCTAGAACAGCAGTTATATAGTGGTTGTTATCTAACGCTGCACGCTTACCTTCTAACAGTCGTAACAGTGTGGTCTGACATCAATGGCCAGGTCTAAAAGCACACGGATAAGCGAGATAAAAAATATTTCCCCAAAAAATTACCAAGTTGAATTTCAAACACTTTTTCATAAATTTTAGAAGAAAAAAATGGAAGAATCGGCTGACAGGCTTTTTATTGGCTTTGTCAAGTTGGTTGTTGTTGTTTTTTGTGTTTTTTTTTTGCAGTGCTGTTACTTGAGCCTACTTGAGTCTATCAGGAAATACACCAGTTTCTAAAAATAGCTTTATCAATTTTGTTAACTGCGGCATGATAAAAGGTTTACAATATTATATTACGTTCTTTTGCTTTCTGTTTGTTTTCAACTTATGAGGTTGTGGTATAATACTAATCCCTTACTGGACGGAATGTGCTAAATTTACATACGATGAAGACATAATCTATCAATTCTTAAAATGTGCATTCAAACCACTACCAACGTATAAGTGTTCCGATTCATATATAGAAGTTCCACTGGAAACTTTGTTATAAACAGTGCCATTATACCTATTCCTGTTGGAACAAATATTCCATACCATTTATTCCGTTAGGAACATATACTGTAACATTTATTCCTGTGGAAATACTATTCAAGAAAATTTATTCCTTTTGGAACTTATATTATGAAGGAACTTATATTCCGTGACACCACCAATACTATATATATTATACAATACACTGAATGTGAGCATCATAAGGTAACCATCAAACATAGCGGCAATTTTTTTTTTACATTAAAAAAACCCGTTTAGGTCGAATTCAACTACCAAACTTTCATGACTCACTTTCAAAACTTGATAGATTTAGATTAGATTTTCTGTAACGTCTCATGTTTAATCATGTTAGACACACAATATAGACCATTTAACACAGATTTTCTAGTGTATGTCCCTGGTACAGGGCTTGTTTTCTATTGATAACCAGAAATGTAAATTTAACTTTATGCCTAACGTGGGGCAAATTTTAAAATTCAATAATGCTTTCTTCTTAGCAAGCTAATGTTTTACAGGCAATGAAAATGGTGGATAGATGTTTGAAATCAGACAATTTTGCCTTGTCATTTTGTATTTTCCGCATTTCACTTACATTAATTGTTTGTTTGTTGTATGTACGCATTTTTTACAAAAGAAACTTTATATTGTACTTAAAGGAAGGAACAGATATGGGGACAAGTTTGACGAAAAAATAATGTCGATTTTTAGCAGAGAATTCACTCCAGCGAAGCAAAGTGTTGCCGAATTCAAGTTTCCTCTTAATGAGTTTGAACGCATCGCAAGGGAAATAAAGGAATTGGAAGAAAAAGATAGAAGAGAAATACTTGAAGAAGAATTAAAGAAAGCAACCGAGAGACATTCTACTGATACAACTGAAACATAGTGATATTGCAAGAACAAACTCAGATAAAATTGACACAGAAGCAGCCGAGATGATAGATTATAGAGCATCAGTAGACCAGGATACATGCACTATATCACCAGGTATTGACAACTACACGAAGCCAAACAAATTTGCACTATACGTATAACTATTTCATTTTATAAGTGTCGATCGATCGTAAAGAAACTAGTGACACAATCAATTAAGTCAGAAAAACTGATATTCAATTTAATGATTGACAACATAACCTTAGACTGGTTCCTGTATCTTTTTACGGATTCACGATCTGTTGTATATTTTCGATAAGTAAAGTAATACAGCCGATTTATTGAGTGTGTAGCTATAAAGGTATTATCTTTGGTTAGCTTGCTTACTATATAGCCTAGTCCTACAGACAGATACATTGGTTATATGTCGAACTAGTATATTCTAAAGGAAGGTAGGTTGCCTAACCTAATAATGACTTCACGGTTCAGCAAGCAAGCAAGCTAACCAAAGATATTACCTTTAGCTACACACTCAATGAAATCGACTGTAATCGATATTTAAATATGACAGTTCTGTTGTAGCTTCAGTAGTAGTTGTTGTAGCAGTATTATTATAGAAGTAACAGTATTTTTGGAGTCTTTTTCCGAACATTTATTTTAATTAACCCTTTAGACTACATTTAATATTTATTATTACAAGTTTATTCCGAAAAACCTTTGTGGATACAATGGTATAACAGAAAACAATAACAACAAAGTAACCCTCTGTCACAGCAATGGTGAAACAAGAGGTTTTAATTGAAACATTTAAACATGTACCGGATTGTCTTTAAAAAATGATTAGTAGTAAAGCAATAACTTAACAAAATAATGTTCCCTTTTCTCTTTAAAATAGAATCTCTTGGTTTCTTGTTTATAACACTGTTAATTGTTAGGTATTTCTTCTAGAATCGTCTGCGTTCTTTATTGTTTGGTAGTCAAATCTTGTTTGGACACGTGGGAACCTTTTGAGCTGTGATAATTGATGTTCATTTGTTGATCTTTCGTTTTGCTGAGGTATATTTCTCCGCTGAATAAAACTCAAAACATCATGTACATTTTCGTTTCCAACTCCTTCGGTGTTTGGTTTGTACAAATCACCATCAATGTACAATTTGTCTCTTACCATACGTACTTTTCTTTTTTCTTTTCTTGCCTGTTTTGCAACTGGGTATAACATTTTTCGTTGTTGTTCTATTTCTTTTGGATATTGTTCTTTAACTCCGAAAGTTGTCTCTTTCAATTTATATCCGTTTTTCAGCACAATTTCTTTGTCCTTAAATGATACAAATTTTGCTAATATCGGACGATTACCTCTGAGACCTCTTTTTCCGAATCGATGGACGCATACGAAGTTGACTCTTTTGTGAATATTTAACTTTTGTTTGATAAAAGAATTCAGTAAACATATTTTGTTTTGTTTTTAAGGTTCGGTGATTCCAAAAAGGAGTGGGAAAATAATTGCAGTGAATCCCTTCATTACGAAGAATTTCATCAATTTCAAATATCGGGTACGTAACACTCAACCGTAGTACACTCTAATCAACAATAACACTGAACAAGAATTTACAGCAAAATGCCTTGAGTGTGTAGGTAAAGGTTTTATCTTTGGTTCGCTTGTTTGCTACTGAACTGGGATTAGGTATACTACCCTCCGTTAAGAGTAGACTAGTTCAACAAATAACAAATTTATCTGTCTGACCACAATTATCGGATACCTAACACTGATCGAGACCTAGGATTCTAGAACACACTTTTTGTGCAACTCTCATATTGTACACCTATACTGACACAGACAAATAAATAGCAGATTGAAAATGTTAGAGATGTTCAGAAATTAAGTTGGTGACAACACCTGCGAAACTTTAAATTGCAATTGTTCAAACAATACACAAGAAACTTGGGTCTATTTTCCCCATATAACCTAACTTTTTGATAATTCTAGTAAATGAAATTA
>NW_026963531.1:0-22373 GCF_036588685.1 Mytilus trossulus
TTCCATCTCTATAGATGTTGTCTGTCCAACGTCCCGACCTAAAGAGAAATAAAAAGACTAAGTTTTTCTTAATATAAACACGCGTCACGTGGTGTCTCCTCAATCTGGCGCGCGCGCTGGACCTAAAATAAAATAAAAACTTTCCAAACTAAACATGAAACTTCTCCGGTAACACAATACTAGACCCCTTACAGAAACAAACAAACAAACAAACAAACAAACAAACAAACAAACAAACAAACCAAAACAAACAAACAAACAAACAAAACAAACAATACCCCCCCCCCCCCCCCAATCAATCTATGTTTCAAAGGGGGAAAGACCGTTTACAATTGCTTTTTGAAAGCAATTGATTTATATTGTAAAAAGGCCTTTTTAACCATTCTGTTCCGTTAATACAAAAAAAAAAAAAAAAAATCCCCGAGACCCCCTTTTGCCCCCCCCCCCCCCATTTTTTTTACCCTCCACTTACAACTGAATGTAGTTTGTGTGCTATCTATCCTATCAACGTTAAACGAACGACAACTCCAGTTTTTTCCCTATTATATTGTTCTTACATCTCTTCTGAAAAAAAAAATCCACCTCCTTGTTATCACTTAAACTCTGAAACTACAAGTCCAATCGATCCCAAAATTTACAGTCAGCAGGGCATACATGTACTAAAGGTTCATAAAACAACGTGGTGCCGATATCTCTCAAGACTTTTCCTAGAGAAAAAGAATGGCAATGCCGTAAAAATCGCTTGCTAGGTCCGTAATTCTCAATGAAATCCTACAATAAAAATGTCCGCTCCTGGATTGAAAAACTTATCTGTTACAAACTGGTGCTGAAAAATGTACATTTTAAGAAAATAATCCTTAAACGTGTTTTAAAGTTACACCGGATGAATAAAATCCAAATCATGCACTGCTGGTGAACTGTGATCAAAATGTCAATTTCCTATAATGACCAAAGAAATTACATTGTGTACATTCCATCTCTATAGATGTTGTCTGTCCAACGTCCCGACCTAAAGAGAAATAAAAAGACTAAGTTTTTCTTAATATAAACACGCGTCACGTGGTGTCTCCTCAATCTGGCGCGCGCGCTGGACCTAAAATAAAATAAAAACTTTCCAAACTAAACATGAAACTTCTCCGGTAACACAATACTAGACCCCTTACAGAAACAAACAAACAAACAAACAAACAAACAAACAAACAAACAAACAAACCAAAACAAACAAACAAACAAACAAAACAAACAATACCCCCCCCCCCCCAATCAATCTATGTTTCAAAGGGGGAAAGCACCGTTTACAATTGCTTTTTGAAAGCAATTGATTTATATTGTAAAAAGGCCTTTTTAACCATTCTGTTCCGTTAATACAAAAAAAAAAAAAAAAAAATCCCCCGAGACCCCCTTTTGCCCCCCCCCCCCCCCCATTTTTTTTACCCTCCACTTACAACTGAATGTAGTTTGTGTGCTATCTATCCTATCAACGTTAAACGAACGACAACTCCAGTTTTTTCCCTATTATATTGTTCTTACATCTCTTCTGAAAAAAAAATCCACCTCCTTGTTATCACTTAAACTCTGAAACTACAAGTCCAATCGATCCCAAAATTTACAGTCAGCAGGGCATACATGTACTAAAGGTTCATAAAACAACGTGGTGCCGATATCTCTCAAGACTTTTCCTAGAGAAAAAGAATGGCAATGCCGTAAAAATCGCTTGCTAGGTCCGTAATTCTCAATGAAATCCTACAATAAAAATGTCCGCTCCTGGATTGAAAAACTTATCTGTTACAAACTGGTGCTGAAAAATGTACATTTTAAGAAAATAATCCTTAAACGTGTTTTAAAGTTACACCGGATGAATAAAATCCAAATCATGCACTGCTGGTGAACTGTGATCAAAATGTCAATTTCCTATAATGACCAAAGAAATTACATTGTGTACATTCCATCTCTATAGATGTTGTCTGTCCAACGTCCCGACCTAAAGAGAAATAAAAAGACTAAGTTTTTCTTAATATAAACACGCGTCACGTGGTGTCTCCTCAATCTGGCGCGCGCGCTGGACCTAAAATAAAATAAAAACTTTCCAAACTAAACATGAAACTTCTCCGGTAACACAATACTAGACCCCTTACAGAAACAAACAAACAAACAAACAAACAAACAAACAAACAAACAAACAAACCAAAACAAACAAACAAACAAACAAAACAAACAATACCCCCCCCCCCCCCCCCAATCAATCTATGTTTCAAAGGGGGAAAGACCGTTTACAATTGCTTTTTGAAAGCAATTGATTTATATTGTAAAAAGGCCTTTTTAACCATTCTGTTCCGTTAATACAAAAAAAAAAAAAAAAAAATCCCCCGAGACCCCCTTTTGCCCCCCCCCCCCCATTTTTTTTACCCTCCACTTACAACTGAATGTAGTTTGTGTGCTATCTATCCTATCAACGTTAAACGAACGACAACTCCAGTTTTTTCCCTATTATATTGTTCTTACATCTCTTCTGAAAAAAAAATCCACCTCCTTGTTATCACTTAAACTCTGAAACTACAAGTCCAATCGATCCCAAAATTTACAGTCAGCAGGGCATACATGTACTAAAGGTTCATAAAACAACGTGGTGCCGATATCTCTCAAGACTTTTCCTAGAGAAAAAGAATGGCAATGCCGTAAAAATCGCTTGCTAGGTCCGTAATTCTCAATGAAATCCTACAATAAAAATGTCCGCTCCTGGATTGAAAAACTTATCTGTTACAAACTGGTGCTGAAAAATGTACATTTTAAGAAAATAATCCTTAAACGTGTTTTAAAGTTACACCGGATGAATAAAATCCAAATCATGCACTGCTGGTGAACTGTGCATCAAAATGTCAATTTCCTATAATGACCAAAGAAATTACATTGTGTACATTCCATCTCTATAGATGTTGTCTGTCCAACGTCCCGACCTAAAGAGAAATAAAAAGACTAAGTTTTTCTTAATATAAACACGCGTCACGTGGTGTCTCCTCAATCTGGCGCGCGCGCTGGACCTAAAATAAAATAAAAACTTTCCAAACTAAACATGAAACTTCTCCGGTAACACAATACTAGACCCCTTACAGAAACAAACAAACAAACAAACAAACAAACAAACAAACAAACAAACAAACCAAAACAAACAAACAAACAAACAAAACAAACAATACCCCCCCCCCCCCCCCCAATCAATCTATGTTTCAAAGGGGGAAAGACCGTTTACAATTGCTTTTTGAAAGCAATTGATTTATATTGTAAAAAGGCCTTTTTAACCATTCTGTTCCGTTAATACAAAAAAAAAAAAAAAAAAAATCCCCCGAGACCCCCTTTTGCCCCCCCCCCCCCATTTTTTTTACCCTCCACTTACAACTGAATGTAGTTTGTGTGCTATCTATCCTATCAACGTTAAACGAACGACAACTCCAGTTTTTTCCCTATTATATTGTTCTTACATCTCTTCTGAAAAAAAAATCCACCTCCTTGTTATCACTTAAACTCTGAAACTACAAGTCCAATCGATCCCAAAATTTACAGTCAGCAGGGCATACATGTACTAAAGGTTCATAAAACAACGTGGTGCCGATATCTCTCAAGACTTTTCCTAGAGAAAAAGAATGGCAATGCCGTAAAAATCGCTTGCTAGGTCCGTAATTCTCAATGAAATCCTACAATAAAAATGTCCGCTCCTGGATTGAAAAACTTATCTGTTACAAACTGGTGCTGAAAAATGTACATTTTAAGAAAATAATCCTTAAACGTGTTTTAAAGTTACACCGGATGAATAAAATCCAAATCATGCACTGCTGGTGAACTGTGATCAAAATGTCAATTTCCTATAATGACCAAAGAAATTACATTGTGTACATTCCATCTCTATAGATGTTGTCTGTCCAACGTCCCGACCTAAAGAGAAATAAAAAGACTAAGTTTTTCTTAATATAAACACGCGTCACGTGGTGTCTCCTCAATCTGGCGCGCGCGCTGGACCTAAAATAAAATAAAAACTTTCCAAACTAAACATGAAACTTCTCCGGTAACACAATACTAGACCCCTTACAGAAACAAACAAACAAACAAACAAACAAACAAACAAACAAACAAACAAACCAAAACAAACAAACAAACAAACAAAACAAACAATACCCCCCCCCCCCCCCCAATCAATCTATGTTTCAAAGGGGGAAAGACCGTTTACAATTGCTTTTTGAAAGCAATTGATTTATATTGTAAAAAGGCCTTTTTAACCATTCTGTTCCGTTAATACAAAAAAAAAAAAAAAAAAATCCCCCGAGACCCCCTTTTGCCCCCCCCCCCCCATTTTTTTTACCCTCCACTTACAACTGAATGTAGTTTGTGTGCTATCTATCCTATCAACGTTAAACGAACGACAACTCCAGTTTTTTCCCTATTATATTGTTCTTACATCTCTTCTGAAAAAAAAATCCACCTCCTTGTTATCACTTAAACTCTGAAACTACAAGTCCAATCGATCCCAAAATTTACAGTCAGCAGGGCATACATGTACTAAAGGTTCATAAAACAACGTGGTGCCGATATCTCTCAAGACTTTTCCTAGAGAAAAAGAATGGCAATGCCGTAAAAATCGCTTGCTAGGTCCGTAATTCTCAATGAAATCCTACAATAAAAATGTCCGCTCCTGGATTGAAAAACTTATCTGTTACAAACTGGTGCTGAAAAATGTACATTTTAAGAAAATAATCCTTAAACGTGTTTTAAAGTTACACCGGATGAATAAAATCCAAATCATGCACTGCTGGTGAACTGTGATCAAAATGTCAATTTCCTATAATGACCAAAGAAATTACATTGTGTACATTCCATCTCTATAGATGTTGTCTGTCCAACGTCCCGACCTAAAGAGAAATAAAAAGACTAAGTTTTTCTTAATATAAACACGCGTCACGTGGTGTCTCCTCAATCTGGCGCGCGCGCTGGACCTAAAATAAAATAAAAACTTTCCAAACTAAACATGAAACTTCTCCGGTAACACAATACTAGACCCCTTACAGAAACAAACAAACAAACAAACAAACAAACAAACAAACAAACAAACAAACCAAAACAAACAAACAAACAAACAAAACAAACAATACCCCCCCCCCCCCCAATCAATCTATGTTTCAAAGGGGGAAAGACCGTTTACAATTGCTTTTTGAAAGCAATTGATTTATATTGTAAAAAGGCCTTTTTAACCATTCTGTTCCGTTAATACAAAAAAAAAAAAAAAAAAATCCCCCGAGACCCCCTTTTGCCCCCCCCCCCCCATTTTTTTTACCCTCCACTTACAACTGAATGTAGTTTGTGTGCTATCTATCCTATCAACGTTAAACGAACGACAACTCCAGTTTTTTCCCTATTATATTGTTCTTACATCTCTTCTGAAAAAAAAATCCACCTCCTTGTTATCACTTAAACTCTGAAACTACAAGTCCAATCGATCCCAAAATTTACAGTCAGCAGGGCATACATGTACTAAAGGTTCATAAAACAACGTGGTGCCGATATCTCTCAAGACTTTTCCTAGAGAAAAAGAATGGCAATGCCGTAAAAATCGCTTGCTAGGTCCGTAATTCTCAATGAAATCCTACAATAAAAATGTCCGCTCCTGGATTGAAAAACTTATCTGTTACAAACTGGTGCTGAAAAATGTACATTTTAAGAAAATAATCCTTAAACGTGTTTTAAAGTTACACCGGATGAATAAAATCCAAATCATGCACTGCTGGTGAACTGTGATCAAAATGTCAATTTCCTATAATGACCAAAGAAATTACATTGTGTACATTCCATCTCTATAGATGTTGTCTGTCCAACGTCCCGACCTAAAGAGAAATAAAAAGACTAAGTTTTTCTTAATATAAACACGCGTCACGTGGTGTCTCCTCAATCTGGCGCGCGCGCTGGACCTAAAATAAAATAAAAACTTTCCAAACTAAACATGAAACTTCTCCGGTAACACAATACTAGACCCCTTACAGAAACAAACAAACAAACAAACAAACAAACAAACAAACAAACAAACAAACCAAAACAAACAAACAAACAAACAAAACAAACAATACCCCCCCCCCCCCAATCAATCTATGTTTCAAAGGGGGAAAGACCGTTTACAATTGCTTTTTGAAAGCAATTGATTTATATTGTAAAAAGGCCTTTTTAACCATTCTGTTCCGTTAATACAAAAAAAAAAAAAAAAAAATCCCCCGAGACCCCCTTTTGCCCCCCCCCCCCCATTTTTTTTACCCTCCACTTACAACTGAATGTAGTTTGTGTGCTATCTATCCTATCAACGTTAAACGAACGACAACTCCAGTTTTTTCCCTATTATATTGTTCTTACATCTCTTCTGAAAAAAAAATCCACCTCCTTGTTATCACTTAAACTCTGAAACTACAAGTCCAATCGATCCCAAAATTTACAGTCAGCAGGGCATACATGTACTAAAGGTTCATAAAACAACGTGGTGCCGATATCTCTCAAGACTTTTCCTAGAGAAAAAGAATGGCAATGCCGTAAAAATCGCTTGCTAGGTCCGTAATTCTCAATGAAATCCTACAATAAAAATGTCCGCTCCTGGATTGAAAAACTTATCTGTTACAAACTGGTGCTGAAAAATGTACATTTTAAGAAAATAATCCTTAAACGTGTTTTAAAGTTACACCGGATGAATAAAATCCAAATCATGCACTGCTGGTGAACTGTGATCAAAATGTCAATTTCCTATAATGACCAAAGAAATTACATTGTGTACATTCCATCTCTATAGATGTTGTCTGTCCAACGTCCCGACCTAAAGAGAAATAAAAAGACTAAGTTTTTCTTAATATAAACACGCGTCACGTGGTGTCTCCTCAATCTGGCGCGCGCGCTGGACCTAAAATAAAATAAAAACTTTCCAAACTAAACATGAAACTTCTCCGGTAACACAATACTAGACCCCTTACAGAAACAAACAAACAAACAAACAAACAAACAAACAAACAAACAAACAAACCAAAACAAACAAACAAACAAACAAAACAAACAATACCCCCCCCCCCCCCCAATCAATCTATGTTTCAAAGGGGGAAAGACCGTTTACAATTGCTTTTTGAAAGCAATTGATTTATATTGTAAAAAGGCCTTTTTAACCATTCTGTTCCGTTAATACAAAAAAAAAAAAAAAAAAATCCCCCGAGACCCCCTTTTGCCCCCCCCCCCCATTTTTTTTACCCTCCACTTACAACTGAATGTAGTTTGTGTGCTATCTATCCTATCAACGTTAAACGAACGACAACTCCAGTTTTTTCCCTATTATATTGTTCTTACATCTCTTCTGAAAAAAAAATCCACCTCCTTGTTATCACTTAAACTCTGAAACTACAAGTCCAATCGATCCCAAAATTTACAGTCAGCAGGGCATACATGTACTAAAGGTTCATAAAACAACGTGGTGCCGATATCTCTCAAGACTTTTCCTAGAGAAAAAGAATGGCAATGCCGTAAAAATCGCTTGCTAGGTCCGTAATTCTCAATGAAATCCTACAATAAAAATGTCCGCTCCTGGATTGAAAAACTTATCTGTTACAAACTGGTGCTGAAAAATGTACATTTTAAGAAAATAATCCTTAAACGTGTTTTAAAGTTACACCGGATGAATAAAATCCAAATCATGCACTGCTGGTGAACTGTGATCAAAATGTCAATTTCCTATAATGACCAAAGAAATTACATTGTGTACATTCCATCTCTATAGATGTTGTCTGTCCAACGTCCCGACCTAAAGAGAAATAAAAAGACTAAGTTTTTCTTAATATAAACACGCGTCACGTGGTGTCTCCTCAATCTGGCGCGCGCGCTGGACCTAAAATAAAATAAAAACTTTCCAAACTAAACATGAAACTTCTCCGGTAACACAATACTAGACCCCTTACAGAAACAAACAAACAAACAAACAAACAAACAAACAAACAAACAAACAAACCAAAACAAACAAACAAACAAACAAAACAAACAATACCCCCCCCCCCCCCCCCAATCAATCTATGTTTCAAAGGGGGAAAGACCGTTTACAATTGCTTTTTGAAAGCAATTGATTTATATTGTAAAAAGGCCTTTTTAACCATTCTGTTCCGTTAATACAAAAAAAAAAAAAAAAAAATCCCCCGAGACCCCCTTTTCCCCCCCCCCCCCCCATTTTTTTTACCCTCCACTTACAACTGAATGTAGTTTGTGTGCTATCTATCCTATCAACGTTAAACGAACGACAACTCCAGTTTTTTCCCTATTATATTGTTCTTACATCTCTTCTGAAAAAAAAATCCACCTCCTTGTTATCACTTAAACTCTGAAACTACAAGTCCAATCGATCCCAAAATTTACAGTCAGCAGGGCATACATGTACTAAAGGTTCATAAAACAACGTGGTGCCGATATCTCTCAAGACTTTTCCTAGAGAAAAAGAATGGCAATGCCGTAAAAATCGCTTGCTAGGTCCGTAATTCTCAATGAAATCCTACAATAAAAATGTCCGCTCCTGGATTGAAAAACTTATCTGTTACAAACTGGTGCTGAAAAATATACATTTTAAGAAAATAATCCTTAAACGTGTTTTAAAGTTGCACCGGATCAATTAAATCCAAATCATGCACTGCTGGTGAACTGTGATCAAAATGTCAATTTCCTATAATGACCAAAGAAATTACATTGTGTACATTCCATCTCTATAGATGTTGTCTGTCCAACGTCCCGACCTAAAGAGAAATAAAAAGACTAAGTTTTTCTTAATATAAACACGCGTCACGTGGTGTCTCCTCAATCTGGCGCGCGCGCTGGACCTAAAATGAAATAAAAACTTTCCAAACTAAACATGAAACTTCTCCGGTAACACAATACTAGACCCCTTACAGAAACAAACAAACAAACAAACAAAACAAACAAACACCCCCCCCCCCCCCCAAATCAATCTATGTTTCAAAGGGGGAAAGACCGTTTACAATTGCTTTTTGAAAGCAATTGATTTATATTATTGTTCTTACATCTCTTCTGAAAAAAAAAATCCACCACCTTGTTATCACTTAAACTCTGAAACTACAAGTCCAATCGATCCCAAAATTTACAGTCAGCAGGGCATACATGTACTAAAGGTTCATAAAACAACGTGGTGCCGATATCTCTCAAGACTTTTCCTAGAGAAAAAGAATGGCAATGCCGTAAAAATCGCTTGCTAGGTCCGTAATTCTCAATGAAATCCTACAATAAAAATGTCCGCTCCTGGATTGAAAAACTTATCTATTACAAACTGGTGCTGAAAAATGTACATTTTAAGAAAATAATCCTTAAACGTGTTTTAAAGTTACACCGGATCAAATAAATCCAAATCATGCACTGCTGGTGAACTGTGATCAAAATGTCAATTTCCTATAATGACCAAAGAAATTACATTGTGTACATTCCATCTCTATAGATGTTGTCTGTCCAACGTCCCGACCTAAAGAGAAATAAAAAGTCTAAGTTTTTCTTAATATAAACACGCGTCACGTGGTGTCTCCTCAATCTGGCGCGCGCGCTGGACCTAAAATAAAATAAAAACTTTCCAAACTAAACATGAAACTTCTCCGGTAACACAATACTAGACCCCTTACAGAAACAAACAAACAAACAAACAAACAAACAAACAAACAAACAAACAAACCAAAACAAACAAACAAACAAACAAAACAAACAATACCCCCCCCCCCCCCCCAATCAATCTATGTTTCAAAGGGGGAAAGACCGTTTACAATTGCTTTTTGAAAGCAATTGATTTATATTGTAAAAAGGCCTTTTTAACCATTCTGTTCCGTTAATACAAAAAAAAAAAAAAAAAAATCCCCCGAGACCCCCTTTTGCCCCCCCCCCCCCATTTTTTTTACCCTCCACTTACAACTGAATGTAGTTTGTGTGCTATCTATCCTATCAACGTTAAACGAACGACAACTCCAGTTTTTTCCCTATTATATTGTTCTTACATCTCTTCTGAAAAAAAAATCCACCTCCTTGTTATCACTTAAACTCTGAAACTACAAGTCCAATCGATCCCAAAATTTACAGTCAGCAGGGCATACATGTACTAAAGGTTCATAAAACAACGTGGTGCCGATATCTCTCAAGACTTTTCCTAGAGAAAAAGAATGGCAATGCCGTAAAAATCGCTTGCTAGGTCCGTAATTCTCAATGAAATCCTACAATAAAAATGTCCGCTCCTGGATTGAAAAACTTATCTGTTACAAACTGGTGCTGAAAAATGTACATTTTAAGAAAATAATCCTTAAACGTGTTTTAAAGTTACACCGGATGAATAAAATCCAAATCATGCACTGCTGGTGAACTGTGATCAAAATGTCAATTTCCTATAATGACCAAAGAAATTACATTGTGTACATTCCATCTCTATAGATGTTGTCTGTCCAACGTCCCGACCTAAAGAGAAATAAAAAGACTAAGTTTTTCTTAATATAAACACGCGTCACGTGGTGTCTCCTCAATCTGGCGCGCGCGCTGGACCTAAAATAAAATAAAAACTTTCCAAACTAAACATGAAACTTCTCCGGTAACACAATACTAGACCCCTTACAGAAACAAACAAACAAACAAACAAACAAACAAACAAACAAACAAACAAACCAAAACAAACAAACAAACAAACAAAACAAACAATACCCCCCCCCCCCCCCCAATCAATCTATGTTTCAAAGGGGGAAAGACCGTTTACAATTGCTTTTTGAAAGCAATTGATTTATATTGTAAAAAGGCCTTTTTAACCATTCTGTTCCGTTAATACAAAAAAAAAAAAAAAAAAATCCCCCGAGACCCCCTTTTGCCCCCCCCCCCATTTTTTTTACCCTCCACTTACAACTGAATGTAGTTTGTGTGCTATCTATCCTATCAACGTTAAACGAACGACAACTCCAGTTTTTTCCCTATTATATTGTTCTTACATCTCTTCTGAAAAAAAAATCCACCTCCTTGTTATCACTTAAACTCTGAAACTACAAGTCCAATCGATCCCAAAATTTACAGTCAGCAGGGCATACATGTACTAAAGGTTCATAAAACAACGTGGTGCCGATATCTCTCAAGACTTTTCCTAGAGAAAAAGAATGGCAATGCCGTAAAAATCGCTTGCTAGGTCCGTAATTCTCAATGAAATCCTACAATAAAAATGTCCGCTCCTGGATTGAAAAACTTATCTGTTACAAACTGGTGCTGAAAAATGTACATTTTAAGAAAATAATCCTTAAACGTGTTTTAAAGTTACACCGGATGAATAAAATCCAAATCATGCACTGCTGGTGAACTGTGATCAAAATGTCAATTTCCTATAATGACCAAAGAAATTACATTGTGTACATTCCATCTCTATAGATGTTGTCTGTCCAACGTCCCGACCTAAAGAGAAATAAAAAGACTAAGTTTTTCTTAATATAAACACGCGTCACGTGGTGTCTCCTCAATCTGGCGCGCGCGCTGGACCTAAAATGAAATAAAAACTTTCCAAACTAAACATGAAACTTCTCCGGTAACACAATACTAGACCCCTTACAGAAACAAACAAACAAACAAACAAACAAACAAACAAACAAACAAACAAACCAAAACAAACAAACAAACAAACAAAACAAACAATACCCCCCCCCCCCCCCAATCAATCTATGTTTCAAAGGGGGAAAGACCGTTTACAATTGCTTTTTGAAAGCAATTGATTTATATTGTAAAAAGGCCTTTTTAACCATTCTGTTCCGTTAATACAAAAAAAAAAAAAAAAAAATCCCCCGAGACCCCCTTTTGCCCCCCCCCCCCATTTTTTTTACCCTCCACTTACAACTGAATGTAGTTTGTGTGCTATCTATCCTATCAACGTTAAACGAACGACAACTCCAGTTTTTTCCCTATTATATTGTTCTTACATCTCTTCTGAAAAAAAAATCCACCTCCTTGTTATCACTTAAACTCTGAAACTACAAGTCCAATCGATCCCAAAATTTACAGTCAGCAGGGCATACATGTACTAAAGGTTCATAAAACAACGTGGTGCCGATATCTCTCAAGACTTTTTCTAAAGAGAAATAAAAAGACTAAGTTTTTCTTAATATAAACACGCGTCACGTGGTGTCTCCTCAATCTGGCGCGCGCGCTGGACCTAAAATGAAATAAAAACTTTCCAAACTAAACATGAAACTTCTCCGGTAACACAATACTAGACCCCTTACAGAAACAAACAAACAAACAAACAAAACAAACAAACACCCCCCCCCCCCCAAATCAATCTATGTTTCAAAGGGGGAAAGACCGTTTACAATTGCTTTTTGAAAGCAATTGATTTATATTATTGTTCTTACATCTCTTCTGAAAAAAAAAATCCACCACCTTGTTATCACTTAAACTCTGAAACTACAAGTCCAATCGATCCCAAAATTTACAGTCAGCAGGGCATACATGTACTAAAGGTTCATAAAACAACGTGGTGCCGATATCTCTCAAGACTTTTCCTAGAGAAAAAGAATGGCAATGCCGTAAAAATCGCTTGCTAGGTCCGTAATTCTCAATGAAATCCTACAATAAAAATGTCCGCTCCTGGATTGAAAAACTTATCTGTTACAAACTGGTGCTGAAAAATGTACATTTTAAGAAAATAATCCTTAAACGTGTTTTAAAGTTACACCGGATGAATAAAATCCAAATCATGCACTGCTGGTGAACTGTGATCAAAATGTCAATTTCCTATAATGACCAAAGAAATTACATTGTGTACATTCCATCTCTATAGATGTTGTCTGTCCAACGTCCCGACCTAAAGAGAAATAAAAAGACTAAGTTTTTCTTAATATAAACACGCGTCACGTGGTGTCTCCTCAATCTGGCGCGCGCGCTGGACCTAAAATGAAATAAAAACTTTCCAAACTAAACATGAAACTTCTCCGGTAACACAATACTAGACCCCTTACAGAAACAAACAAACAAACAAACAAAACAAACAAACACCCCCCCCCCCCCAAATCAATCTATGTTTCAAAGGGGGAAAGACCGTTTACAATTGCTTTTTGAAAGCAATTGATTTATATTATTGTTCTTACATCTCTTCTGAAAAAAAAAATCCACCACCTTGTTATCACTTAAACTCTGAAACTACAAGTCCAATCGATCCCAAAATTTACAGTCAGCAGGGCATACATGTACTAAAGGTTCATAAAACAACGTGGTGCCGATATCTCTCAAGACTTTTCCTAGAGAAAAAGAATGGCAATGCCGTAAAAATCGCTTGCTAGGTCCGTAATTCTCAATGAAATCCTACAATAAAAATGTCCGCTCCTGGATTGAAAAACTTATCTATTACAAACTGGTGCTGAAAAATGTACATTTTAAGAAAATAATCCTTAAACGTGTTTTAAAGTTACACCGGATCAAATAAATCCAAATCATGCACTGCTGGTGAACTGTGATCAAAATGTCAATTTCCTATAATGACCAAAGAAATTACATTGTGTACATTCCATCTCTATAGATGTTGTCTGTCCAACGTCCCGACCTAAAGAGAAATAAAAAGTCTAAGTTTTTCTTAATATAAACACGCGTCACGTGGTGTCTCCTCAATCTGGCGCGCGCGCTGGACCTAAAATAAAATAAAAACTTTCCAAACTAAACATGAAACTTCTCCGGTAACACAATACTAGACCCCTTACAGAAACAAACAAACAAACAAACAAACAAACAAACAAACAAAACAAACAAACAAACACCCCCCCCCCCCCCCAATCAATCTGTTTCAAAGGGGGAAAGACCGTTTACAATTGCTTTTTGAAAGCAATTGATTTATATTATTGTTCTTACATCTCTTCTGAAAAAAAAATCCACCTCCTTGTTATCACTTAAACTCTGAAACTACAAGTCCAATCGATCCCAAAATTTACAGTCAGCAGGGCATACATGTACTAAAGGTTCATAAAACAACGTGGTGCCGATATCTCTCAAGACTTTTCCTAGAGAAAAAGAATGGCAATGCCGTAAAAATCGCTTGCTAGGTCCGTAATTCTCAATGAAATCCTACAATAAAAATGTCCGCTCCTGGATTGAAAAACTTATCTATTACAAACTGGTGCTGAAAAATGTACATTTTAAGAAAATAATCCTTAAACGTGTTTTAAAGTTACACCGGATCAAATAAATCCAAATCATGCACTGCTGGTGAACTGTGATCAAAATGTCAATTTCCTATAATGACCAAAGAAATTACATTGTGTACATTCCATCTCTATAGATGTTGTCTGTCCAACGTCCCGACCTAAAGAGAAATAAAAAGTCTAAGTTTTTCTTAATATAAACACGCGTCACGTGGTGTCTCCTCAATCTGGCGCGCGCGCTGGACCTAAAATAAAATAAAAACTTTCCAAACTAAACATGAAACTTCTCCGGTAACACAATACTAGACCCCTTACAGAAACAAACAAACAAACAAACAAACAAACAAACAAACAAAACAAACAAACAAACACCCCCCCCCCCCCCAATCAATCTGTTTCAAAGGGGGAAAGACCGTTTACAATTGCTTTTTGAAAGCAATTGATTTATATTATTGTTCTTACATCTCTTCTGAAAAAAAAATCCACCTCCTTGTTATCACTTAAACTCTGAAACTACAAGTCCAATCGATCCCAAAATTTACAGTCAGCAGGGCATACATGTACTAAAGGTTCATAAAACAACGTGGTGCCGATATCTCTCAAGACTTTTCCTAGAGAAAAAGAATGGCAATGCCGTAAAAATCGCTTGCTAGGTCCGTAATTCTCAATGAAATCCTACAATAAAAATGTCCGCTCCTGGATTGAAAAACTTATCTGTTACAAACTGGTGCTGAAAAATGTACATTTTAAGAAAATAATCCTTAAACGTGTTTTAAAGTTACACCGGATGAATAAAATCCAAATCATGCACTGCTGGTGAACTGTGATCAAAATGTCAATTTCCTATAATGACCAAAGAAATTACATTGTGTACATTCCATCTCTATAGATGTTGTCTGTCCAACGTCCCGACCTAAAGAGAAATAAAAAGACTAAGTTTTTCTTAATATAAACACGCGTCACGTGGTGTCTCCTCAATCTGGCGCGCGCGCTGGACCTAAAATAAAATAAAAACTTTCCAAACTAAACATGAAACTTCTCCGGTAACACAATACTAGACCCCTTACAGAAACAAACAAACAAACAAACAAACAAACAAACAAACAAACAAACAAACCAAAACAAACAAACAAACAAACAAAACAAACAATACCCCCCCCCCCCCCCCAATCAATCTATGTTTCAAAGGGGGAAAGACCGTTTACAATTGCTTTTTGAAAGCAATTGATTTATATTGTAAAAAGGCCTTTTTAACCATTCTGTTCCGTTAATACAAAAAAAAAAAAAAAAAAATCCCCCGAGACCCCCTTTTGCCCCCCCCCCCCATTTTTTTTACCCTCCACTTACAACTGAATGTAGTTTGTGTGCTATCTATCCTATCAACGTTAAACGAACGACAACTCCAGTTTTTTCCCTATTATATTGTTCTTACATCTCTTCTGAAAAAAAAATCCACCTCCTTGTTATCACTTAAACTCTGAAACTACAAGTCCAATCGATCCCAAAATTTACAGTCAGCAGGGCATACATGTACTAAAGGTTCATAAAACAACGTGGTGCCGATATCTCTCAAGACTTTTCCTAGAGAAAAAGAATGGCAATGCCGTAAAAATCGCTTGCTAGGTCCGTAATTCTCAATGAAATCCTACAATAAAAATGTCCGCTCCTGGATTGAAAAACTTATCTATTACAAACTGGTGCTGAAAAATGTACATTTTAAGAAAATAATCCTTAAACGTGTTTTAAAGTTACACCGGATCAAATAAATCCAAATCATGCACTGCTGGTGAACTGTGATCAAAATGTCAATTTCCTATAATGACCAAAGAAATTACATTGTGTACATTCCATCTCTATAGATGTTGTCTGTCCAACGTCCCGACCTAAAGAGAAATAAAAAGTCTAAGTTTTTCTTAATATAAACACGCGTCACGTGGTGTCTCCTCAATCTGGCGCGCGCGCTGGACCTAAAATAAAATAAAAACTTTCCAAACTAAACATGAAACTTCTCCGGTAACACAATACTAGACCCCTTACAGAAACAAACAAACAAACAAACAAACAAACAAACAAACAAAACAAACAAACAAACACCCCCCCCCCCCCCCCAATCAATCTGTTTCAAAGGGGGAAAGACCGTTTACAATTGCTTTTTGAAAGCAATTGATTTATATTATTGTTCTTACATCTCTTCTGAAAAAAAAATCCACCTCCTTGTTATCACTTAAACTCTGAAACTACAAGTCCAATCGATCCCAAAATTTACAGTCAGCAGGGCATACATGTACTAAAGGTTCATAAAACAACGTGGTGCCGATATCTCTCAAGACTTTTCCTAGAGAAAAAGAATGGCAATGCCGTAAAAATCGCTTGCTAGGTCCGTAATTCTCAATGAAATCCTACAATAAAAATGTCCGCTCCTGGATTGAAAAACTTATCTATTACAAACTGGTGCTGAAAAATGTACATTTTAAGAAAATAATCCTTAAACGTGTTTTAAAGTTACACCGGATCAAATAAATCCAAATCATGCACTGCTGGTGAACTGTGATCAAAATGTCAATTTCCTATAATGACCAAAGAAATTACATTGTGTACATTCCATCTCTATAGATGTTGTCTGTCCAACGTCCCGACCTAAAGAGAAATAAAAAGTCTAAGTTTTTCTTAATATAAACACGCGTCACGTGGTGTCTCCTCAATCTGGCGCGCGCGCTGGACCTAAAATAAAATAAAAACTTTCCAAACTAAACATGAAACTTCTCCGGTAACACAATACTAGACCCCTTACAGAAACAAACAAACAAACAAACAAACAAACAAACAAACAAAACAAACAAACAAACACCCCCCCCCCCCCCCAATCAATCTGTTTCAAAGGGGGAAAGACCGTTTACAATTGCTTTTTGAAAGCAATTGATTTATATTATTGTTCTTACATCTCTTCTGAAAAAAAAATCCACCTCCTTGTTATCACTTAAACTCTGAAACTACAAGTCCAATCGATCCCAAAATTTACAGTCAGCAGGGCATACATGTACTAAAGGTTCATAAAACAACGTGGTGCCGATATCTCTCAAGACTTTTCCTAGAGAAAAAGAATGGCAATGCCGTAAAAATCGCTTGCTAGGTCCGTAATTCTCAATGAAATCCTACAATAAAAATGTCCGCTCCTGGATTGAAAAACTTATCTGTTACAAACTGGTGCTGAAAAATGTACATTTTAAGAAAATAATCCTTAAACGTGTTTTAAAGTTACACCGGATGAATAAAATCCAAATCATGCACTGCTGGTGAACTGTGATCAAAATGTCAATTTCCTATAATGACCAAAGAAATTACATTGTGTACATTCCATCTCTATAGATGTTGTCTGTCCAACGTCCCGACCTAAAGAGAAATAAAAAGACTAAGTTTTTCTTAATATAAACACGCGTCACGTGGTGTCTCCTCAATCTGGCGCGCGCGCTGGACCTAAAATAAAATAAAAACTTTCCAAACTAAACATGAAACTTCTCCGGTAACACAATACTAGACCCCTTACAGAAACAAACAAACAAACAAACAAACAAACAAACAAACAAACAAACAAACCAAAACAAACAAACAAACAAACAAAACAAACAATACCCCCCCCCCCCCCCCCAATCAATCTATGTTTCAAAGGGGGAAAGACCGTTTACAATTGCTTTTTGAAAGCAATTGATTTATATTGTAAAAAGGCCTTTTTAACCATTCTGTTCCGTTAATACAAAAAAAAAAAAAAAAAAAATCCCCCGAGACCCCCTTTTGCCCCCCCCCCCATTTTTTTTACCCTCCACTTACAACTGAATGTAGTTTGTGTGCTATCTATCCTATCAACGTTAAACGAACGACAACTCCAGTTTTTTCCCTATTATATTGTTCTTACATCTCTTCTGAAAAAAAAATCCACCTCCTTGTTATCACTTAAACTCTGAAACTACAAGTCCAATCGATCCCAAAATTTACAGTCAGCAGGGCATACATGTACTAAAGGTTCATAAAACAACGTGGTGCCGATATCTCTCAAGACTTTTCCTAGAGAAAAAGAATGGCAATGCCGTAAAAATCGCTTGCTAGGTCCGTAATTCTCAATGAAATCCTACAATAAAAATGTCCGCTCCTGGATTGAAAAACTTATCTGTTACAAACTGGTGCTGAAAAATGTACATTTTAAGAAAATAATCCTTAAACGTGTTTTAAAGTTACACCGGATGAATAAAATCCAAATCATGCACTGCTGGTGAACTGTGATCAAAATGTCAATTTCCTATAATGACCAAAGAAATTACATTGTGTACATTCCATCTCTATAGATGTTGTCTGTCCAACGTCCCGACCTAAAGAGAAATAAAAAGACTAAGTTTTTCTTAATATAAACACGCGTCACGTGGTGTCTCCTCAATCTGGCGCGCGCGCTGGACCTAAAATGAAATAAAAACTTTCCAAACTAAACATGAAACTTCTCCGGTAACACAATACTAGACCCCTTACAGAAACAAACAAACAAACAAACAAAACAAACAAACACCCCCCCCCCCAAATCAATCTATGTTTCAAAGGGGGAAAGACCGTTTACAATTGCTTTTTGAAAGCAATTGATTTATATTATTGTTCTTACATCTCTTCTGAAAAAAAAAATCCACCACCTTGTTATCACTTAAACTCTGAAACTACAAGTCCAATCGATCCCAAAATTTACAGTCAGCAGGGCATACATGTACTAAAGGTTCATAAAACAACGTGGTGCCGATATCTCTCAAGACTTTTCCTAGAGAAAAAGAATGGCAATGCCGTAAAAATCGCTTGCTAGGTCCGTAATTCTCAATGAAATCCTACAATAAAAATGTCCGCTCCTGGATTGAAAAACTTATCTATTACAAACTGGTGCTGAAAAATGTACATTTTAAGAAAATAATCCTTAAACGTGTTTTAAAGTTACACCGGATCAAATAAATCCAAATCATGCACTGCTGGTGAACTGTGATCAAAATGTCAATTTCCTATAATGACCAAAGAAATTACATTGTGTACATTCCATCTCTATAGATGTTGTCTGTCCAACGTCCCGACCTAAAGAGAAATAAAAAGTCTAAGTTTTTCTTAATATAAACACGCGTCACGTGGTGTCTCCTCAATCTGGCGCGCGCGCTGGACCTAAAATAAAATAAAAACTTTCCAAACTAAACATGAAACTTCTCCGGTAACACAATACTAGACCCCTTACAGAAACAAACAAACAAACAAACAAACAAACAAACAAACAAAACAAACAAACAAACACCCCCCCCCCCCCCAATCAATCTGTTTCAAAGGGGGAAAGACCGTTTACAATTGCTTTTTGAAAGCAATTGATTTATATTATTGTTCTTACATCTCTTCTGAAAAAAAAATCCACCTCCTTGTTATCACTTAAACTCTGAAACTACAAGTCCAATCGATCCCAAAATTTACAGTCAGCAGGGCATACATGTACTAAAGGTTCATAAAACAACGTGGTGCCGATATCTCTCAAGACTTTTCCTAGAGAAAAAGAATGGCAATGCCGTAAAAATCGCTTGCTAGGTCCGTAATTCTCAATGAAATCCTACAATAAAAATGTCCGCTCCTGGATTGAAAAACTTATCTATTACAAACTGGTGCTGAAAAATGTACATTTTAAGAAAATAATCCTTAAACGTGTTTTAAAGTTACACCGGATCAAATAAATCCAAATCATGCACTGCTGGTGAACTGTGATCAAAATGTCAATTTCCTATAATGACCAAAGAAATTACATTGTGTACATTCCATCTCTATAGATGTTGTCTGTCCAACGTCCCGACCTAAAGAGAAATAAAAAGTCTAAGTTTTTCTTAATATAAACACGCGTCACGTGGTGTCTCCTCAATCTGGCGCGCGCGCTGGACCTAAAATAAAATAAAAACTTTCCAAACTAAACATGAAACTTCTCCGGTAACACAATACTAGACCCCTTACAGAAACAAACAAACAAACAAACAAACAAACAAACAAACAAAACAAACAAACAAACACCCCCCCCCCCCCCCCCAATCAATCTGTTTCAAAGGGGGAAAGACCGTTTACAATTGCTTTTTGAAAGCAATTGATTTATATTATTGTTCTTACATCTCTTCTGAAAAAAAAATCCACCTCCTTGTTATCACTTAAACTCTGAAACTACAAGTCCAATCGATCCCAAAATTTACAGTCAGCAGGGCATACATGTACTAAAGGTTCATAAAACAACGTGGTGCCGATATCTCTCAAGACTTTTCCTAGAGAAAAAGAATGGCAATGCCGTAAAAATCGCTTGCTAGGTCCGTAATTCTCAATGAAATCCTACAATAAAAATGTCCGCTCCTGGATTGAAAAACTTATCTGTTACAAACTGGTGCTGAAAAATGTACATTTTAAGAAAATAATCCTTAAACGTGTTTTAAAGTTACACCGGATGAATAAAATCCAAATCATGCACTGCTGGTGAACTGTGATCAAAATGTCAATTTCCTATAATGACCAAAGAAATTACATTGTGTACATTCCATCTCTATAGATGTTGTCTGTCCAACGTCCCGACCTAAAGAGAAATAAAAAGACTAAGTTTTTCTTAATATAAACACGCGTCACGTGGTGTCTCCTCAATCTGGCGCGCGCGCTGGACCTAAAATAAAATAAAAACTTTCCAAACTAAACATGAAACTTCTCCGGTAACACAATACTAGACCCCTTACAGAAACAAACAAACAAACAAACAAACAAACAAACAAACAAACAAACAAACCAAAACAAACAAACAAACAAACAAAACAAACAATACCCCCCCCCCCCCCCCAATCAATCTATGTTTCAAAGGGGGAAAGACCGTTTACAATTGCTTTTTGAAAGCAATTGATTTATATTGTAAAAAGGCCTTTTTAACCATTCTGTTCCGTTAATACAAAAAAAAAAAAAAAAAAAATCCCCCGAGACCCCCTTTTGCCCCCCCCCCCCATTTTTTTTACCCTCCACTTACAACTGAATGTAGTTTGTGTGCTATCTATCCTATCAACGTTAAACGAACGACAACTCCAGTTTTTTCCCTATTATATTGTTCTTACATCTCTTCTGAAAAAAAAATCCACCTCCTTGTTATCACTTAAACTCTGAAACTACAAGTCCAATCGATCCCAAAATTTACAGTCAGCAGGGCATACATGTACTAAAGGTTCATAAAACAACGTGGTGCCGATATCTCTCAAGACTTTTCCTAGAGAAAAAGAATGGCAATGCCGTAAAAATCGCTTGCTAGGTCCGTAATTCTCAATGAAATCCTACAATAAAAATGTCCGCTCCTGGATTGAAAAACTTATCTGTTACAAACTGGTGCTGAAAAATGTACATTTTAAGAAAATAATCCTTAAACGTGTTTTAAAGTTACACCGGATGAATAAAATCCAAATCATGCACTGCTGGTGAACTGTGATCAAAATGTCAATTTCCTATAATGACCAAAGAAATTACATTGTGTACATTCCATCTCTATAGATGTTGTCTGTCCAACGTCCCGACCTAAAGAGAAATAAAAAGACTAAGTTTTTCTTAATATAAACACGCGTCACGTGGTGTCTCCTCAATCTGGCGCGCGCGCTGGACCTAAAATAAAATAAAAACTTTCCAAACTAAACATGAAACTTCTCCGGTAACACAATACTAGACCCCTTACAGAAACAAACAAACAAACAAACAAACAAACAAACAAACAAACAAACAAACCAAAACAAACAAACAAACAAACAAAACAAACAATACCCCCCCCCCCCCCCAATCAATCTATGTTTCAAAGGGGGAAAGACCGTTTACAATTGCTTTTTGAAAGCAATTGATTTATATTGTAAAAAGGCCTTTTTAACCATTCTGTTCCGTTAATACAAAAAAAAAAAAAAAAAAATCCCCCGAGACCCCCTTTTGCCCCCCCCCCCCCATTTTTTTTACCCTCCACTTACAACTGAATGTAGTTTGTGTGCTATCTATCCTATCAACGTTAAACGAACGACAACTCCAGTTTTTTCCCTATTATATTGTTCTTACATCTCTTCTGAAAAAAAAATCCACCTCCTTGTTATCACTTAAACTCTGAAACTACAAGTCCAATCGATCCCAAAATTTACAGTCAGCAGGGCATACATG
>NW_026963532.1:0-21610 GCF_036588685.1 Mytilus trossulus
CATAAATAACCCCGTTAAACAAAAAAGACACAATGCAGACAAACGCAACTCTTAACCCCATAACCATTCTTCTAGAAAACTTATGGAAGTGTCTTTAGCTCCCAAAGCCAATATTTTATTTTAAACTATATCTAGCTAAAAAAGGGTTGACACCACTAATAGCCCCACAACCTATCGTTCTTAAATTAAACTACTTTTTTATAAGGAAAAATGGTACAAGCCATTTATAACAAAGTTAGCAGCCCTATTATGTTAATTAACTTCCTCACTTAAGAATGAAAACCTAGGCTTAATAATTAGATGCAAACCAATCCTTTTTTTTAAAGTACCATTCTACAAAAAGGAGGTAACAACTACCTATAGTTATGTTTGAAACAAAATATTTTATTTTAAATTACCTTTTTATCATACTTTTGTGGTTTTACCCACTCTTTTTGAGCCGAAATCAAAACGCCCCTGGCCTAAAAGCAGTTTCTAAATAAATCTCACCAAGATCAATGCCCCCCCTGCTAGGTTAGCCCCGATCACTATCCTCCACATAATCTTGAATTCTGCTTTGTTTTTGTCTACTAACCTTTTTATTACTATCCTATAAAAAAAGTCAATGTAGAATTTTAGCCTGATTACTGAACCTATAATACAAGCCACGATTACAGCCCTTCCTCTCATTAGAAACACCAATACTTTCGCTAGAAAGCCAAGGAAAGGAGGCATCCCCATCAGTATCAGTAACCCTATACCCCTCGCGGCTCTACTAATCTGACCGCCCATTCTTGTTTTGTTTATTATTGAGCACCCATAAAAAAACAGCCCTACCGACAGCGAGTAAACTGCAAAATACCCTACAAAGACTACTCTTGACCATGTGAGCCCTAACAGCATTCATGATGTATGCACAAACGACGAGTACGCGCTTATTACTCGTACTGAATTCTGGTTAAGGCCCCCTACTGCCCCAATTCCAGCTATCAATACAATTACTACTCACAACCCCTTAGAGGGTATAATTATTGATAAAAAGACAAGGGGGGCGACTTTTTGCCAAGTTAATATTAACCCTCTTGCTAACCATCTGCTGTTCTTAATAATTGAAGGGACCCACGAATGTAGCGGGAAAACGCCAGATTTTAACACTGTACCCGCCCCCCTTATCACCAGCCCTCTCACTACGTGCTGCTCTATCAAGGTTACAAAACCCACTAGTATCAGAATTGACCCCGTTCTTTGTACCACAAAATATTTTACACAGGGCTCAGGACTATAGTGACCATCAGGGTTTATAATTACAAGAAATCCATACAGATTTAGCTCTAAACCGAGTCACACCCCTACTATCTCTTCTCTTCTAACCCTAAGAATTGTCCCGATCAATATTACCCCTAATCTCACTAATTTTATAGGTCTTACCACAAAGCTTACCATTTCAAGTAAAGGTTACTTATAACACTTGAAAATCATAGGTCTTCTGTCCTTAATTAGACTACTTTACTCAGACTAGTAAGCGCTTGGAATCGCTTTGGTACTTGATTTCAAATCAAAACTGTTTAACTAGTCTGTATGACTCCTATTTTTAACCTTTTAAATGGTCAGGAATCTTATATCAGGACGGAGCATGCTCTTCTTGAATGTACGCATACCACGAAGGCTTTGCGTCTGGGTACTTAAACGTATAGACGTCCCCGTCTCATATTTTGAACCACCACATGTATAACCATCCTCCAAACCACACATATACTAAACATCATAATGCTACCCATACCACATCTACGAAGTGTCAGTACCAAATGCAAGCCTCAAAACCAAAGTGCCGTTGACTGGAAAACTCCCCACGCCATAGTCGGACTAACCTCACCATTAGTCAAAGAGTCCCCACAACTACGTGCATTCCATGAAACCCAGTTAGTAAATAAAACACTCTTCCATACACCCTATCTGCAATAGTGTATGAGTTTCAGTAGTATTCTCGAAGTTGCACTAGGAAGAACACAGTCCCACATAAAATTGTTACCACTAGGCCAATAAATGGCCCAACATCATAATCCTTCAAACGCATTCTCTTATGGGCTTGAGTTACGAATAACCCCCTCCTAATTAAAAGACCTGTCTCGAACAGCCTTGTCGACGACGGGTTTGGCGTGCGGATCCCTGGAGGGGGTCATCGCATCCCTAGTTCACACGAGGGTCTTAAGGCATTATGGAAGAAAGTCCAAAAAAAAGAAAAGAAGAACATTACTTCAGACAGAATAAAAAGGGCAACTCCATCACGAAATCTCTTGATTACGAAGCGAGTATGAAACCCAATATCTCCCTCACGAATTAAGTCTCGCCATCATCTAAAAGTTCTCAATAGTATACACCCCAACCTCATTCCTATTAATAGAAATCTGGGAGTTCGATGCAGTCACAAAATTAACCCTACCGCTATTCCGTTTGCCGAGATAGCCACAAAAAAGGGCCACGGACTTGGACCTGGTACATAGTAACGAGAATAAGGATTACGATTCATTGTTTAGGGTATAAACATAAACATAAAGTTCAGCGGTATCCAATGAGCCGCCAGAACAAAAACATCACAAACTCTTCTCAAGTTTAAGGACTCCCTGTGTGACACCCCCTTCCCGTGACAACAACTTCCATATAGGTATAGTCTAAAACATGCCCTAATAAAGCTTATCAGACCCAGGATAAGCAGGAACACTCCACTTATTCACCCTCCCACGCCGAAAACGAGGATTTCCCCAAATAAGTTTAGACTAGGAGGGGCTGCTATGTTGCTTGATCTTAACAGGAAACACATTAAGACTAGACTTGGGCAGACTAACAAGCCCCCTTTATTTATTACTAGCAGACGCGAGTGCCTCATCTTATAGATAGCATTCACATACCTGAACAAACCTGATGAACACAACCCATGCCCGATCATAATAATAATGGCCCCCACTACCCCTAATACCGTGTTGCTAAGCACTCCTAATAGCACAAGCCTCATATGCGCTACAGAGGAATATGCTACCAAACATTTTAGGTCCACTTGCCGTACACACGCTAATCCTGCGTAGACACCTCCTGCCAAGTTCACCACTAGTAGCAGCACAAAAAAAACGCTTCTAAGCCTTATTTGTATAACTATTATA
This sequence comes from Mytilus trossulus, assembly GCF_036588685.1. Classification (NCBI taxonomy): domain Eukaryota; kingdom Metazoa; phylum Mollusca; class Bivalvia; order Mytilida; family Mytilidae; genus Mytilus; species Mytilus trossulus. The sequence continues at coordinate 3,135 of NW_026963532.1, forward strand.
AATCGAAGCAGCCCGTACCCTCCTAATTTTAGTACCACCCCGGCCAATAGCATCGAACCGGCTACTGGGGCCTCTACGTGAGCCTTAGGTAGTCACAGGTGAAATGGATATATTGGTAGCTTGATAAGAAACCCTAGAATGTATAGCCATCACAATCTCATTCCCCTTTTTTTTACTAGCCTTACCACAGAACTTATCCTCCTCCTCAACCCTCTAATATAGAGTTCTCTTACCCCCCATAAGAAAAAAAGAGATCCGAACACCGTATAGATTACTATATACCCCCCTGCCTGTAAACGCTCTGGCTGATAGCCTCAGCCTACAATTAATAACAACAGAGGGGCTAGCACACTTTCAAAAAAAAAAAAAAAAAGAAAGAACCTCCTCACCCTGAATCTTATCACTAAAATTAGGCTGATTCTGATAATTATTAAATTAAATCTTGCTTTCCGGTGGATCTTAACCCTCCTTAGGTAGGAAAGAATTGCTACAAATAGAGTTAGTGTAACCATTAACCCTATTACAAAGTCTGTGGTGTACAACCCGTTCAACTCTACCCCCCCTATCGCGACTCTTGTGGCGCCCATACTTAGAATAGTTAGAACGCTTAACCCAATGACACTCATATTTAGGTTTTTTATAATAATCAATGCAATAAGTCTAATTGCCAACCTTTTAACCATAAGTAAGACAGACTTTATCTGACACATTCAGTGTAAATGAATTATACTAGTTTATATTATCTTACATACACCCTAACTAGAACTACTACACACACACTAGCCATAAGTATGACACATAGAAGAACAGTCCAACACAAACTCATTAACTTATCATAACGTAAACGAGGTAAAGAAGCACGAATAACCACAAAGAAGACCGCAAAAGCCATCATAAAGACCCCGATCAACGCTTCATTTCCCCCGAAAAATATCGCCGCCCTTATAACCCTTCTGAGAAGAATACTAGAGTACTCCGCAATAAATATAACTGCAAACCCCCCTCCGCTGTACTCCACGTTGTATCCTGACACTAATTCCGACTCTCCTTCCACAAAATCAAATGGCGCCCGATTAGTTTCAGCTAGCATACACAGCATTCAGACAACTATAACTACGCACAAAGGAAAAAAGAAAAAAAAGGACCTTTGTTGGAACACCCTAATTTCTTGAAACATAAACACACCCGAGCACAGCACCACACAAAAGAAGATAAATCCTATAGGGATCTCATAAGAAATTCTTTGCGCCATCGCACGAACTGCACCTAGCAAAGAGTATTTAGAGTTAGAAGCCCATCCGGATATTATTACCCCGTAAACCCTGACTCTAGTAATAACTATAAACAGAATCACCCCGAAAACATAAAACACTTCAGCCGACTTATACGGGTATAAAAGCCATCCAAGTAAACTGATAGTTAATATTAGTGCAGGAGCCAAAATGAAGGGCCCTACGTTAGCACGTGTAGGCACAATAAACTCTTTACATAACAACTTACCTGCGTCACTAAAAGGCTGCAAGATCCCTATATAACTCACCTTGGATGGACCCTTTCGGATTATAATGATAGCCAAAATTTTACGTTCCAACAAAGTATAGAAGCCCACAGCGAGAAGCACCCCTACAAAAGGGATAACACCAACAACCACGCCTACTCAGTCCACCAGTGCAGCCTTAGTCGACCCCAAGGGAGTAAAAGAGTCCGCTGACACTTGACAAAGGCTTAATAGGATAGAGGCTCCAAAGAAAACAGCTACTCTCCTTAGAGTCTTAAATAGACACTCGACACTAACCATAATGAGACTGGGCTTAGCTTTGTAATTCACACACAAACAAGAGTATATCTTATAAGACGAGCTTAAATCGTATGCATTAGGTCTGCCAGCTTGTGCCATGAAAGCAAGTATATATACTTATGAATTGATCCTAAATCAAACGCATTAGCTCTGCCAGCTCTCACAAAGATAAGAGCCACTACTCACGGCGCCTTAGGGGCATGAGCCCTATATCCTAATATTAGACCACCTTATCACTAAAAGCTACTTGCCCATTGTACAAGTTCATTAAATTAAAAGTTTAACGCTTCTTAAAAGCTTTAGCTTATTTTTTATTTTAGTTAAGAGCTTCCAACCATATGACAAAATATTTCTCAGGAATAAACTCAATCACAATCGGTATAAATCTATGGTTAACCCCGCAAATTTCAGAACACTGCCCGTAAATAATTCTACACTGGGAAGCTTTTATAGGAAGCCGATTAATTCGACCTGGGATGGCATCTACTTTAATTAGTAACTTAGGGAGTGCAAACGAATGGAGCACATCAGACCTTCTTACAAAAGCAGTTATTTGCACATCTGCTGGAGCCACCATCCGGTTATCAACATCCAACAAACGATACCCTCCTTTTCTAAATGTCTCCTGCTGGTCTTCTATGTAAGAATCAATTGTATAACACGAAATTCTTTCAGCGCTTTCTCTAGAGCTTGGAGTGTCTAAATTGCGACAAAATTCGTAAGATCAGTACCATTGTTTCCCAATCGCCTTAAAATTTCACCGGGGCCGTTTTACTTCTTCTATATAATATAGGTTAATTATAGAAGGAAACCACAACCCTACTAACATCAACATTGGCACAATAGTCCATCAAAATTCTAATCGTTGACGGTTCAAGAAATGGCGATAAGAAAATTTAGTAAGAAGGATTACGCATCCTATATATATAACAAAGACCAACACAGCCACTGCTACTATCATCACAAAACCATGGTACCGGAACAGGTCTTTCCCTAGTTCCCCATGGACAATATCACCAAAATATCGACTCCCGTAAAAAGACATATTTATATTTTTCTACACTTATTAGCCCACTCACGTGCGCTACTTTCGCGATTTACTAATTTTAATAACTTGAAATAAGCTAAAAACTTAAACCATTTCAGGTCTACAGGACGACTCCTACAGAATTTAGGGTATTCAAGCAGCTTGTCCCACACCCACAAAGAAAGAGGGTTTAATAACAACCTAGAGAAATAAATGACTGAAAGACACTGCCCGCAAAATGATATAAGGCTCCCGCACTGGGCGAGCACCAATCCATGTTAACCTAATAAACCTACCAACCAACACTCAAAACACTACTTGATTAAACGGGTAAAAACATAAACTTCGATACTTACCTCTGTGAAGACTAGGAATTAGGTATAATACTACAATCGACAAAAACATAACATATACCCCCCCCGCTTTATGAGGAATTGAACGAAGGATTGCATAAGCAAACATAAAATACCACTCAGGCTGAACATGGATTGGCGTTTTTATAGGATTAGCAGGCCAATAGTTTAAATGATTCCCTAACAGCTCAGGATCCACACACACTAAATATATAAAAAAGAACCTAAAGCAAACATAACCAAAAAGATCTTTAATAGTATAGAAGGGGTGGAAGGGCACACACATAGTACCTCTTTCAATACCCAAAGGGTTATTACTCCCTTTCTCATGTAAAAAAAACAGGTGTAAAAAAACAACCGCCACTATCACAAACGGTAAGAGAAAGTGTAAAGTATAAAACCGCTTTAGAGTTGCATTACACACGGTCCAACCCCCTCATACATAGCGGAGCATACTCTCTCCTACTACGGGGATCACTCTAAGTATATTAGTAATAACAGTAGCCCCCCCAATATGACATTTGCCCCCAAGGCAAAGTGTAACCGAGGAAAGCCTCCGCCATAGTTAACAAAAACAAATGCACCCCAAAATACCACACTGTCTTATCTAAATAAGACCCATAATACAGCCCACGAGCAATGTGCGCATAAATACAGATAAAAAACATAGAGGACCCATTTGCATGAATATTACGCAACATTCATCCTTTTTCCACATTACGCATAATATGTACTACAGAATCGAATGCCATGTCTTCATGAGCAGTATAATGAGTTGACAATAAAAGACCCCTTAGAAGTTGGATAATTAGGCACAAGCCTAGTATAGAGCCAAACCTTCACCAAGCGTTTAAGTTTACAGGACAAGGCAAATCATAGAACCTGTCATTCATAATCTTCACCAACTTATTAGTACTTCGTCACGGACCAACCCTCTTAGGCGTGTTAATATTATTCACAGTATTGTTACCAACCATCTCATAAGAAAGGCCTACACCTTGTTTATGAGTTTACAGCTCACCACCTCTTCCTCGGCCACCTCATGAATTTTTGTTATATATACAGGCACAAACCCCCCGCACACCGCATTTTTTTATGAGTACACATAAGCTTGGACCCCCCTTTTTACACCTCTGAAGACACCCAAAGTGTTAAGTGTCCAACTTTGTTTTTGCTCCATTTTTACTTTATTTTTAATTAGACTTAAAGCGACCAACAACTTACGCTTCAAAAATTTTTTTATTTTTAAGATACACGCCTCGTTTTCGAACCGAAAACCACATGAGCAACCAGAGCTGGGGTAAATGAGGAAATAAACGTCTCAAATCCCCATTATCCTACAGCTTACAATTAGCTATAGAGCCCAAGTAACTTAGAATTTAAGGGTCAAATTCACCACTTTCTCTGCCAATAATTAGGTTGAATCTCATGTGGTCCTGAAGAATGCTTACTCCCCGCAAAGGCTTTGTAGCCTTTCAAGCATACACTAAAACCAAGTTAATTAGGTGTAAGGAGACCCGTATTGACCAGTTTTTAAATAGACCATAACAGCCTAACAATAAACGAATTAACTGTAATTTTGCTTATCTTATGGATTATTTTAATAAATTATAACTATTAATACACCAATAAACTTTAACTATGAGCATTAATAACTACTGACCCCGTCTTTACTAACATCAGGAACACTGTCTTCTTCACTTACAACCACATTTCTCTGCTCGACTGGCTGACAGACATTAGCTGGGACTTCAGGCTCCACAACAGCTATTTGTTCTTCTAAAGGAACATAGCCACCCTCAGCATGGGGGCCCCCTTCCTCCTGATTATCAGGAACAACTTCAGCGACACCATTCACAACAGCATCTCCAACAGCTGAAATAGTTTCAGGTAATGGGAGCACCCTAACAGTGTCACCCCCTCCGCCCTGACATAAGTCCCCTCCTCCAACGTCTATTCTAAACACTCAGTTTTTATATGAAAAAAAACCATCTCACACACCCCTTAACAGTAAGCCTTTTTTTGCAGCAAACCCCTGCCTAAGCCACTCTCATACAGCCTCTCTAGTGCCCAACACATTCAACAATCTATCACTAAGCAACACACTCATTTACATAAAAAGAACCCTTTTTATAAGTTAATCAGCCTATTATACAATATTATTTATGTCATTACAGATCCGTCACAAAGTATTGCTTTAGCTAAAAACTCGCTCGCTTAAAAGAGACCTTAAAGCTATGCATAAGCTTTTGGGTTAACAAACCCAAAAACTTCAATTAAAATAAAGCTTCGCAGGGTCCTTGTTGCTCTTCTTTTACACACAGGCCTCTTCGCTTTACCCTTATGCAAGAAGTACTAAAATTTATTTGCCCCACTTTACTTCAAGTAAGCTTTTTATGAGGCAATCGTGTGCATTTCTTTAGAAAGATAAATTCTAAAAAACCTCAGTGAGATGAGCCTAAAAACTAATTAACTCCTCTTAAATTGTTTATAAAGAAAAGCTTTAACTTTTTCTTTAGGAATCAAAGTCCTACGTACTATAATACTTCTTTATAACACCTCAGAGCAATAAACTACTTTTGAGCTTAGCTTCATCAAAGCAACTGGGCCATCCCCCCACGTACAACTAAGCTAGGAAGAATTTGTAGCTCTCAGTTATATTAACATTAGCAACTAAACACAACTTAAGAGACAGGCTATCTGGCTTGAGAATAAGAATCTTATACCCTAAGCAAATTACTGGGATTTTCAATTAACAGCTCAACATTCTAGCTTAATTTATTCACCCAGCGTACACTAATTTCATTAAAATTTTTGCCCAGAAGGCAAATATAGTAATTATTGCTATGTAACCATCCTATAACCAGCACATTTAACAGCCTAACGCCACGTTTATTTACATAAAAAGGCCCTATACAATATTGTCTATAGCACTCAGATCTGTGACAGAACATTGCTTTGCTTAAAAACCTTTTATACGAAACTAACTCACTTAAAAGGGACCTCAGGACCAGACATAAACTTCATCACTTGTAGTCTTTGTAAGTTTATAACCCACCTAACCCCCTTTTAGGCGTGTTAATATTACATACTATTGTTAACACTTACTTTTTAAGACGCTCACAACCTTGTTTACAAGCTCACGCTTCTACGTTTCACAATTTTATTTAGCTTCATTTTGTTGCTGCACACCACATTTTTGTCACCTCTATTTAACCTGCTTTCCTATTTCCTCCCCTCCAGATCAGCCCCCCCAGGCATTAGTGTGTCATTTTGATTTTATTTTATTTTTGATTTACTTTTTTGCTTAGACTTTAAGTGACCCATGAATTACGCTTTGGGAACTTTCATATGACTTGATTTCTATTTATTTTTTGATTTTAAGATACAGATAGTCTAGTTTTCAAACCCCAAAAAATCACATGAGCAACCAAAATTAGGGCAAACGAAAAAAATTAACACCTTAGATCCATTTCTCCTGCAGTTTACAATTAACCACAGGAAGCAAATAGCTTTAGAATTTAGGTTTAAGTTTGTTTTTTTCTACCACTAATTAGGTTAAGTCTCACATGACTCTGAAAAATGCTTACTCACTGTAAAGGGTTCAAAACCTTATCTACAACAGGTTGTAAAGCATAATCTAAAACAAGTTTGGACAGGTATGGGCATTCGCAACTAGATTTTCAATAAAATACACAATGTCAAGTAAAATTAAGTTTTACTTTGACTTATAAGTTATCTTAACTAAGGGCTTTTTACATGCATCAGCAACAGGGTTTCCGTGTAAAAGGACAGGGAGAACAGGCCTTGCGGTCACTGTACCGGCCGGTAACAGGAAATGCGGTACACTATAAAACCTCATTCTTAAGGGTTTCCACAGTGTTTGGTTTTTTTTTGTCTGTTACTAGCACAAATCCATTACACACCGCCTTTTTAGAACCCTTGTTTTATTCTTTAGGTGGGTGATTGCTGCTTTTTGGCTGCATTAATAGACTGTTTTATTTTTTACCTAATTTGCAACCCGTTTTAACCCTATTTTTTAATAAAATAGCAATACTAATTTTAACAAGAACCAACGACACGCCCTACCGCCACTAATTGGCCTTCAGCTTCATAAAAGGCAACCCTTTTTATAAACTAATCAGTTTATTGCGTAGCATTATTTAAGCAATGACAGAGCCAGGGCAAAGCGTTGCTTTAGCGAAAAAGTCCTTTCGTACAAAATTAGCTCATTTTTAAAAGAGGATAGAAACTGAACTAGCTCACGCCGTTCTGAACTCAGCTCATGTTAGATTTTAAAGGGCGAACAGACCCACCATTAGAAGCTTCTACGCCTCTAGGATATCTAAAGCCAACATCGAGGTCGCAATCTTCCCCTCCAATACCATCTTTCGGGAGAAATTGCGCTGTTATCCCTAGAGTAGCTAGCCACACATATAAAGTTAGGAAATACGAGTTAGATTTATATAATAGTGAAAGACTTATTTTCACTGATCTCCCATCAAAATCGTATAAGAGCCAAAAACTCCAATTAAGATAAAGCTTCATAGGGTCTTGTCGTCCTTCTTTTACATAAAGGCCTCTTCACCTTAAAGTTAGTTTAAATTAAATTTTCAGACACAGCACCTTCTTCGTTAACCCTTTCATACCATCCTTCAATTGAAAGGCAAATTTATCGCGCTACCTTAGGGACGCTCACGTTAACGCCGCCGTTTACAACAAACATTACTCTAGTTGCACTGGGCAGGGGGACTACCTTTTACTTACATCAAAAGGAAATGTTTTTGTTAAACAGTCGAGAAGTTTAGTTTGCCGAATTCGTTTAAAACTTTTATTTAGCCTTTAGTTTTTTAAGGTAAAACAAAATAGTAATACCAAATAAATAATATTTTTACTCGTTTTTATCATAGTCACTGGTCCTACAACCATAGGCTTATTTTAAAGTAAATGAATAACCCAATTAATCTTTTTTCCCCATCTGGTTTTAGTTAAAATACACTAATATCTAATAGCCAGTTTAAAGCCTATAGAAACCCAATTTTTTTTTAACATCAATTTTAGTATTTTTCAGCTTAACCCAAAAAATTTTACCCCTTAAATAGTTAAGGAAAATGCTTACACATCTTTTTAAGCCAACCAGATATCTAAAAGCGCGAATAGTATCTAGCCGCTATTCTTTAGTTTAATTAAATCTCTGCCACGATTTCTTAACTCAAAAAAATAACTCTCTTTTATTCGGGAAAATTAAATTCTTAAACTTGTCTTGAAAAACCCTTATGCAAAAGGTACTAAAATTTATTTATACTATTTTAATTCAAGTGCACTTTTCACAAAACAATTATGCACGTCTCTTTAAAAAGATAAATTATAAAAAGCCTCAGTAAGAGGAATCTAGAACTGACAATTCTAAGTTATATATTAACTACTTTTAACTTATTTATGAAGAAGAAGATTAACTTTTTCTTTAGGAATCAAAGCCCTACTTACTACAATTTTTCTTTATAACGCTTCGAAGTTCTAAGTGCCAAAAAACTACTTTTGAACTTTGCTTCATCAAAGCAACTGGATCATCCCCCACGTGGCACTAAGCTTAGGCCTAACTAGACTATGGAGAATTTGCAGTTCTCAGTTATATTAACATTAACTACTAAGCACAACTTAAGAGAAATACTATCTGACTTAAGAATGAAAATCTTATGTTTTCCCTAAACTACTTAAGCAAGCCAAAGCAAATTACTGCGATTTTGAATTAACAGCTCAACGTTTTAGCTTAAACTATTTGGCCAGCATACACTAATTTCATTAGAACTTTTGCTTGGAAGGCAAATATAATATTATTTACTATATATGCATATTATAGCCTAGCAGCAACTTCCGTTACTGCTACCTTGTTACGACTTTTCACAGGTTTCCCCGCGAGCGACGGGCGATTAGTACTCATCTGATTGTATTCAGGGTAATTTTATTTTTAACCCTTACTTACAAGTCCTTCTTCAAAGGCAAGTTTTCTTATCTTATTTGTCTACTTAGTTGAGCTACCTTTTAGTAGCTCAATCTTTGAATTATTGCTTAAGTTACATCTGTATCCCAGATTAACCTTGTCATAAGCTGCATGTCAATCTGAATTATTTTTGAAGTTGTGCTACATGGGCATATAGCCAATTCTAGTAGCTGCACCTAACTAAAAGTAACTTACCTTACCGAACTCAGCAAGTAAAATAAGAGTTAGCTTCAGTAATAACCAAAAATTTTACCCGGACACTCACCATATTAGAGTAAACAACCATACACACGCACTAATAAGACAAGGCTCAAATGTAGGTGGGTTATCCTTTAACACCCAGGATCCCCTGTTTTCTATCTCAGACACCGCCTATTTATTTCTCTTTGACAACCAAATGTTTAGTTAAGAGGAACTTTTGTTTTAAACTATGGATAACAGGGTATCTAATCCTGGTTTCACTTCATAGATTCGTTAGAAGCTCACTAAAACTTTAGGAATATAACCACAAAAAACCGTTAACATTACACTGCACCTATAGTTTTTTTATAGTTTTATAACACAACATTGACTCTAACCAATCCGCTTAAATTTATATTCGAACTGAATCTAACCGCGGCTGCTGGCATTCATCAATTGACCCCGAATTTGTCAAAAAGCTGGGTTAAAGTTTCCTTTATTAACCAATTTTCCCACTGATGTTGAACTTGCACTTAATTTGTTCAAGCCCGCATTTAGAATCATGAGAAGCATTTTGCCCATAAATTTAGGGCCATAATCAAACCCTCCTACAGATTTGACACAAGGTACTAAAGTATCCATCTTCCTCATTTTCAATGAGACGCTTTAATTAAGCTACTGTATCTTCTATTTTAGGTTTATTTTACTCTTCGTAAAGGCACCATGGTTTTTATGCACAAATACGACACCACTAATATTACAAACAGTAACACACCAGCTATTAGGATATATAACCTTAACCCGCTTCTTTCAGCCATGAAACTTAGAAACAAAGACCCGCTAATTTCTCTGTACTCGTAATTCATAAGACCCATAAGGACCGCTCTGGCACAACACCTTCTGACGAGAACCATAAACTCTAGATTAAAACGATACACTTCATTGGGGTAGATCCTTAAAACATACAAGAACAGGACTATTACACCCCTAACGTAAGTTAGGAACAATAAGAACCCTAACAACCTTCTAACCTCCAGTGCAACCTCCACACATGCAATTATAGACCCCCTCAATAGCACTAGCCCTAAAGAAATAGGTTGCTTGGCAATTAAGACAATCGAAAACACAGCCATCAAAATTACACATATGACTATAACTCTCATTATATAAACATAATTAAGCTTACGCCCCCCGCTACCACCAGCCCTCATACTACCAGCTGGTAGGTAAAATAATTTTTCTGAACAATTTCATTCAAACAGCTGAGTTGACCTAGTCCCTTATGGGCACCTTGAGGGCCCAATAGCTCTAGTCAACCTTGATCCAGACTTTGAGCTACCATCCTGGACCCCTTAAAGAAGGCCATTTTTCTGGGGTGGGAGGTTAGCCTCTCTATGAGCCACATTCTCAAAAAGAATCTTAATAGTTTGGCTGACGACCAAGGCTTAGACCCTAATTTTCTAAGCACTCCTCATCACAAAATTAACCCTACAAAGGGAATAAGAAATACTCTGACTCTCTCATATTTCTCAAGAACTACTACAAACCCAAACCTCTCTATTTTCCTCCCTAATACCCCTCCTAAGATAATAGCCCCAATATACAGGCTAAGAAAAGGAGTTTGTATATTTAAGTGCTCATTAATCCGCAAACTTCTGCTATTAACGTAATTAGACCCAAGTATTACTCTAAATACAATCCGTGCCCTATAAAAAGAAGTGAAGATTAAACCTGTTAGCTCTAATAAATAGCACCCATAAGTTATTCTTCTGTCTATCATTCTTAGCTCAATTATTAGGTCTTTAGAGAAAAACCCTCTTATAAACGGGGCCCCTCTCAAGGACACAATTGCAACCGTTATTGCACCCATTCTTACCGGTAATCCTTGCCACAAGCTTCTTAACCCCCGGATATCTTGGATTCTTTGGTTTCTATGAATAACACCCCCTGCGCCTAGAAACAACAAAGCTTTAAATACCGCATGGGTTACTAAATGAAAAAAAGCTACAGACGGAAGAAGGATTGAAATCGAGAATATTATTAACCTTAACTGCCTCAAAGTCGAGAGTGCGATTACCTTTTTAGGTCAAACGCAAACACAGCCCTTGACCCCGCTAATATTAGAGTAAATAGTCTTAAGACTATAAGTATTTGAGTCACAAAGGGATTAGCTCTGATAATATAAAAAGAGCGAAGAATCAAATAAACCCCAGCTGTCACCAATGTCGAAGAATGCACCAAAGAGGAGACCGGTGTGGGTGCCGCCATGGCAGCAGGTAGCCATGCGCAAAACGGCATTTGTGCGCTTTTAGTTATACCTGCAAGAACTACCACAAACCCTAAATTAACCCATGTCTGCACTGGGTGGTATATATAAATTAACCACCCCCCTTCTCTTAAAAAAATAGAAACTCTAAAAAGTACAAAAACATCCCCAATTCGATTAGTCAAAGCTGTCAACATAGCCGCAGATAACCTCTTATTGTTCTGGTAATAAGCCACTAATAGGAATGAGGTGAGCCCTAGCCCGTCTCAACCAATTAAAAGTATTACTAAATTAGGAACTAAGATTATAAACACTATAGACAGCACAAACAACCATACTAATCCCATAAACCGCTTGTAGTATGGCTCTCCAGCTATATACCACTTGCAGTAGGTTGCTACACTTCCTCTAATTACCAAAACCGTCCCAACAAAGACTATTCTTACGCTATCTAGTAGAACTCTGAAGCTAAATGAGAGACAATTACTCTCTCAAACAGTAACTTCCAATAAATAAGCTTTTCCAAAGGTCCTCCCTCTAAGAATAAATAAGTATCCAATCAGAATCAGTAAAAGTAACCCTAAGTTACTTTTTAATTGTATGATACTATTTTTACGAGCCATCTCTTAGTAACCTTGACATCAAATCGTCTCCGCATAGTCGCATCACCATAACCAGAAGGGCCAAGCAAATTCTGGCTTCGCAAACAGCTAAACATAGAATTAGTAAAATTAACCAAAACTGATTTATTAGAAACACATGGGTTACAAACAATAAGCCTAGTCTTATTATTTCAAGCCCTACAAATAAACACAAAAGGTGTTTGTTTATACGGAAGATTACAAAACAGCCTATACTTATTAAGAAAACTCCTAGGAATTTTATTCAAATCATAGCTTTAAAACACATAGTTTTCTACGACTTACAAGGCCGTCGCTTCAGCAAAGCTTTTAAAACTACCTACCTTCTATGATCCTCCGTATAGAGACACAATAAGACACAAAAAATATAACACTGAATACACGCGATTGCAACTTCAGCGGCTCCAAAAACACCTCCGCCCATTATTAACCCTTTAATACCCCCAGACTCCTGTAAGCAGCCTTCTGCTATTTAACCAGCTAACTACTAACTCTCTCCTGCATATAGTTAGAATTACTTTACCAGCTCCCAGATTTAGTGTCAGACGTAAAACTAATGTTAAAGGGCGAAGTATGCCACTAATTAGCTCAACCACTACTATAAAAGGCACAAGGATTAACGGGCAACCTGTTGGAACGAGACTCATCAACCCCTGCTCAAATCTGCATAAAAGACTAGATAAAACTAAACAAGTTCAAATAGACAAAGCAAAGGAGAACCCGAACACAAACTGCCCTCTTACAGGGAAAAAGAATGGAAAGTTTCCAGACAGATTTAGTATCAGAATTATCATGAACAGACCCCTTATTACTAGAGGAAACCCAGATAGCTTTAGTCCCTTTCCGTTCAATCGAATCATCGAATAAGTAAAGGATAGCACCAAACTCCGAAAAGAGCTCGTACTTCTACCCTTAGTGTACACGTCTCTAAATAGCACGGTTATTGGCACTATAGAAGACAGCAACCATAACGGCATAGACAACCAAATTAAGTTATAGCTGTGAGCATCAAATCTAGAAAAAACATCTATTAACATGACTTTAAATTATTGATTACGCGATTTCTTATAAATATAAGTGATACACGTGTTATAAGGGTTAGTTCACACAAATGGCAATTGGCTATAAACATGCTTCCTTCCTGGATAAAGGTCTCGGGTACCTGCTCAGTCTATTTCACCACATAAACCCCCACTAAATACAACCCCTCGCTGGCTTACTAGAGCCTCTCATAGAAGGAACTTAAAATATATTAGAGACCCAAAAGACACAGCGGACCCATAAGAAGACACCCAATGTCAGTGAGCATAAATATCAGCGTAGTCTATATACCGTCGAGGCATTCCTCTTAGGCCTAAGAAATGCTGAGGAAAGAAGGTAGTATTTACCCCAAAAATATTGCTATAAAATGGGCTTTCCTCCATTTCTTATTAAAGCATACTCCAACAAAATTTGGCAACCAATGGTTAAGACCACAGAACACCCCAAACACCGCCCCTATTCTTAGCACATAATGGAAATGAGCCACCACATAATATGTGTCGTGTAGAGACACATCCATAGAAGCCCTAGACAGTAAGACCCCTGTTAGCCCTCCCACGGTGAATAAAAACAGAAACCCAGTACTTCAGTAGGCGGCAGGCTTTATTTTGAATTTTCTTCCTGCTATAGTTGCCAGTCATCTGAATACTTTCACCCCTGTTGGAACAGCGATTACTATAGTTGCGGTAGAAAAATAGCCTCGAGTATCAACATTAAGACCTACGGTAAACATGTGGTGAGCCCACACCATACACCCTAACCCTCCAATTCCGATTATTGCGTATACTATCCCAATTAGACCAAAAACCGCTTCTTTTCCAGAGCAATGCATAATTACTTTTGATATCACACCAAAGGCAGGTAGAATAAGAATATACACTTCCGGATGCCCAAAAAATCAAAACAAATGTTGGAACAAAACGGGGTCCCCCCCTCCTGCGGGATCGAAAAAAGTTGTGTTAAAGTTTCGGTCAAACAAGATTATTGTGATGCCCCCTCCTAGAACCGGAATTGAAATAATTAAAAGAACTGCAGTAACTCTAATCCTTAAAACATAAAGCTCCGCTCGTTCTCCTTTCATTTCTAACACTGGCATATTTTTATTGGTCCTAGCAAAGTTAATAGCCCCCACTAGAGAGCTGAGCCCAGCTAGATGTAGTGACACAATAAGAACATCCATCCTAGGGCCCCTATGATAGGGGTACACAGATAAAGGGGGGTAAATAGTTCATCCAGCACCAACTCCTTTATCCGTTCTAAAGGACAGTATTAGTAAATATAGTGCATTAGGAGATAGTCAATAACTTAAGTTGTTTATTCGCGGGTAAATTATATCTTTACCTCCTACTAGCAGAGGAATCAACCAATTACCGAAAGCTCCAATTAAGATAGGTATCACAGCAAAAAAAATTATTATTAAGGCATGCGTTGTAACCACCACATTATAGAATCAATCTCTTTTTAAGAACACTGCTCCAGGATGCCCCAGTTGCATTCGGATCATTAACCTCAACCTTGCTCCAAACAACCCTCCTCAGACTCCGCTATACAGATAAAGGGTTCCAATATCTTTGTGATTTGTTGATCACAGCCATCGACGTCACCAGGACTCCACTTCTCCATAACCCCCTACTTCTTCCTTTTTTAGTATTTTTATCATTTTATTTATCCTTACTTAGAAGCCAATCATCTAGCCTTATTAGCCCTTAGAGCCGCACTAGATTTTAGCCTCTTAATATTTTTTTCCCTATACGCTATAGTAAGATATGCCTTTTCAAACCTTCTATTAGATCCTTGAGAACTTTCATTGGTCCCATACTTCCTTAAGAAGCACTCTCGACGTGAAAACCACAGGTACACACAATACACTTCCAACAGCAAAAGTAAGCCTCTTACAATCACCTCTCATCAAAATTCGTTTCGCATAAATGCCACTTCTAGTATTAACCTACTCATTCCAAAGACCCCTCACGATATTCGTGGTAGAGACCCCCAAACAAGATAAGAAGGAAACCCCTTGAGGACAAAATCCCTAACACTCTCTTACCGTAAAAGAACATGTAGGCAAAAGGTATTAACAGCACTACCTCTACATCAAACACGACGAACAAAACTGCTACTAGAAAGAATCGGATAGAAAAGGGCCTCCGAGCTCTTCCAATAGGCTCAAATCCACACTCATATGGACTGCACTTTTCTCGGTCTAGACCCCGCTTTTCCCTTAGTAGCATAAATAACCCCGTAAACAAAAAAGACACAATGCAGACAAACGCAACTCTTAACCCCATAACCATTCTTCTAGAAAACTTATGGAAGTGTCTTTAGCTCCCAAAGCCAATATTTTATTTTAAACTATATCTAGCTAAAAAAGGGTTGACACCACTAATAGCCCCACAACCTATCGTTCTTAAATTAAACTACTTTTTTATAAGGAAAAATGGTACAAGCCATTTATAACAAAGTTAGCAGCCCTATTATGTTAATTAACTTCCTCACTTAAGAATGAAAACCTAGGCTTAATAATTAGATGCAAACCAATCCTTTTTTTTAAAGTACCATTCTACAAAAAGGAGGTAACAACTACCTATAGTTATGTTTGAAACAAAATATTTTATTTTAAATTACCTTTTTATCATACTTTTGTGGTTTTACCCACTCTTTTTGAGCCGAAATCAAAACGCCCCTGGCCTAAAAGCAGTTTCTAAATAAATCTCACCAAGATCAATGCCCCCCCTGCTAGGTTAGCCCCGATCACTATCCTCCACATAATCTTGAATTCTGCTTTGTTTTTGTCTACTAACCTTTTTATTACTATCCTATAAAAAAAGTCAATGTAGAATTTTAGCCTGATTACTGAACCTATAATACAAGCCACGATTACAGCCCTTCCTCTCATTAGAAACACCAATACTTTCGCTAGAAAGCCAAGGAAAGGAGGCATCCCCATCAGTATCAGTAACCCTATACCCCTCGCGGCTCTACTAATCTGACCGCCCATTCTTGTTTTGTTTATTATTGAGCACCCATAAAAAAACAGCCCTACCGACAGCGAGTAAACTGCAAAATACCCTACAAAGACTACTCTTGACCATGTGAGCCCTAACAGCATTCATGATGTATGCACAAACGACGAGTACGCGCTTATTACTCGTACTGAATTCTGGTTAAGGCCCCCTACTGCCCCAATTCCAGCTATCAATACAATTACTACTCACAACCCCTTAGAGGGTATAATTATTGATAAAAAGACAAGGGGGGCGACTTTTTGCCAAGTTAATATTAACCCTCTTGCTAACCATCTGCTGTTCTTAATAATTGAAGGGACCACGAATGTAGCGGGAAAACGCCAGATTTTAACACTGTACCCGCCCCCCTTATCACCAGCCCTCTCACTACGTGCTGCTCTATCAAGGTTACAAAACCCACTAGTATCAGAATTGACCCCGTTCTTTGTACCACAAAATATTTTACACAGGGCTCAGGACTATAGTGACCATCAGGGTTTATAATTACAAGAAATCCATACAGATTTAGCTCTAAACCGAGTCACACCCCTACTATCTCTTCTCTTCTAACCCTAAGAATTGTCCGATCAATATTACCCCTAATCTCACTAATTTTATAGGTCTTACCACAAAGCTTACCATTTCAAGTAAAGGTTACTTATAACACTTGAAAATCATAGGTCTTCTGTCCTTAATTAGACTACTTTACTCAGACTAGTAAGCGCTTGGAATCGCTTTGGTACTTGATTTCAAATCAAAACTGTTTAACTAGTCTGTATGACTCCTATTTTTAACCTTTTAAATGGTCAGGAATCTTATATCAGGACGGAGCATGCTCTTCTTGAATGTACGCATACCACGAAGGCTTTGCGTCTGGGTACTTAAACGTATAGACGTCCCCGTCTCATATTTTGAACCACCACATGTATAACCATCCTCCAAACCACACATATACTAAACATCATAATGCTACCCATACCACATCTACGAAGTGTCAGTACCAAATGCAAGCCTCAAAACCAAAGTGCCGTTGACTGGAAAACTCCCCACGCCATAGTCGGACTAACCTCACCATTAGTCAAAGAGTCCCCACAACTACGTGCATTCCATGAAACCCAGTTAGTAAATAAAACACTCTTCCATACACCCTATCTGCAATAGTGTATGAGTTTCAGTAGTATTCTCGAAGTTGCACTAGGAAGAACACAGTCCCACATAAAATTGTTACCACTAGGCCAATAAATGGCCCAACATCATAATCCTTCAAACGCATTCTTATGGGCTTGAGTTACGAATAACCCCCTCCTAATTAAAAGACCTGTCTCGAACAGCCTTGTCGACGACGGGTTTGGCGTGCGGATCCCTGGAGGGGGTCATCGCATCCCTAGTTCACACGAGGGTCTTAAGGCATTATGGAAGAAAGTCCAAAAAAGAAAAGAAGAACATTACTTCAGACAGAATAAAAAGGCAACTCCATCACGAAATCTCTTGATTACGAAGCGAGTATGAAACCCAATATCTCCCTCACGAATTAAGTCTCGCCATCATCTAAAAGTTCTCAATAGTATACACCCCAACCTCATTCTATTAATAGAAATCTGGGAGTTCGATGCAGTCACAAAATTAACCCTACCGCTATTCGTTTGCCGAGATAGCCACAAAAAAGGGCCACGGACTTGGACTGGTACATAGTAACGAGAATAAGGATTACGATTCATTGTTTAGGGTATAAACATAAACATAAAGTTCAGCGGTATCCAATGAGCCGCAGAACAAAAACATCACAAACTCTTCTCAAGTTTAAGGACTCCCTGTGTGACACCCCCTTCCCGTGACAACAACTTCCATATAGGTATAGTCTAAAACATGCCCTAATAAAGCTTATCAGACCAGGATAAGCAGGAACACTCCACTTATTCACCCTCCCACGCCGAAACGAGGATTTCCCCAAATAAGTTAGACTAGGAGGTGCTGCTATGTTGCTTGATCTAGGAAACACATTAAGACTAGACTTGGGCAGACTAACAAGCCCCTTTATTTATTACTTGCAGACGCGAGTGCCTCATTCTTATAGATAGCATTCACATACCTGAACAAACCTGATGAACACAACCATGCCCGATCATAATAATAATGGCCCCCACTACCCCTAATACCGTGTTGT
>NW_026963533.1:0-2500 GCF_036588685.1 Mytilus trossulus
GACACATCGAGGCCGTCAAACTATACCCTCGGTAAAAAAAATTTAGAAGGGTGACATGTTCATCGGGAAGCCGCACGTTAGACGAGGCAGGCTACCGCGGGTCTCTCGACACATCGAGGCCGTCTAACTATACCCTCGGTAAAAAAATTTACAAGGCTGAAATGTTCATCGGGAAGCCGTACGTTAGACGCAGGCAGGCTCCTGCGGGTCTCTCGACCATCGAGGCCGTCTAACTGTACCCTCGGTAAAAAAAATTTTACAAGGCTGAAATGTTCATCGGGAAGCCGCACGTAAGATGCGGACAGGCTACCGTGGGTCTCTCGACACATCGAGGCCGTCAAACTATACCCTCGGTAAAAAATTTTTTAGAAGGGTGAAATTTTCATCGGGAAGCCGCACGTTAGACGCAGGCGAGCTACCGCGGGTCTCTCGACCATCCAGGCCGGCAAACAATACCCTCGGTAAATATTTTTTACGTGGGTGAAATTTTCATCGGGATGTCGCACGTGAGACGCGGACAGGTTACGCGGGTCTCTCGACCATCGGCGGCCGGCCAAAGCCATAGCCTAGTCAAAAAGTGTTACAGGTTGACAATTTTTCATCGGGAAGCCGCACGTAAGAATAGTACAGCAGGTCTCTCGATGAAACGATCACATTTCATGTAACGTAACGTAACGAAGGCAGGCAGGCATCGTACACCCTAACCCTAAGCCGCCTCTTGACGATGCCCGTCCCTAACCCTAACCCTAACCCTAACCCTAACCCTAACCCTAACCCTAACCCTAACCCTAACCCTAACCCTAACCCTAACCCTAACCCTAACCCTAACCCTAACCCTAACCCTAACCCTAACCCTAACCCTAACCCTAAATTAACCCTAACCCTAACCCTAACCCTAACCCTAAATTAACCCTAACCCTAACCCTAACCCTAAATTAACCCTAACCCTAAATTAACCCTAACCCTAACCCTAACCCTAAATTAACCCTAACCCTAAATTAACCCTAACCCTAACCCTAACCCTAACCCTAACCCTAACCCTAACCCTAAAGCCTGTTACTTAGGCCGTGTCAGGACCCAGGCTGGCATTATTCCTCGATACGTGTAGGTACGTGGTCGGCCTGTCTGGTAGCGGGCGATCACGGGTCTCTACCGCAGGTAAAGGTATGTGGTCGGCCTTTTGCGGGCTACCGCGGGTTAAAGTCTACGTAGGCACGTGAAGACCCGCATAAGCCCGTGGTAGCCCGCTATCAGGCCGTCCACGTACACTTATACCCGCGCTAGCCCGCTGTCAGGTCGACCACGTCCCTTCTTACCCACGGTAGCTGGCTACCGAGGCCGTCGACGTTCCCTTACCTGCGATAGCCCGCTATCAGGTCGACCACGTCCCCTCCTTACCCGCGGTAGCTGGCTACCGAGGCCGTCGACGTTCCTTTGCCTGCGATGGCCCGCTATCGGGTCGACCACGTCCCCTCCTTACCCGCGGTAGCTGGCTACCGAGGCCGTCGACGTTCCTTTGCCTGCGATGGCCCGCTATCGGGTCGACCACGTCCCCTCCTTACCCGCGGTAGCTGGCTACCGAGGCCGTCGACGTTCCTTTGCCTGCGATGGCCCGCTATCGGGTCGACCACGTCCCCTCCTTACCCGCGGTAGCTGGCTACCGAGGCCGTCGACGTTCCTTTGCCTGCGATGGCCCGCTATCGGGTCGACCACGTCCCCTCCTTACCCGCGGTAGCTGGCTACCGAGGCCGTCGACGTTCCTTTACCTGCGATAGCCCGCTATCGGGTCGACCACGTCCCTTCTTACCCGCGGTAGCTCGCTACCGAGGCCGTCGACGTACCTTTACCTGCGGTAGCCCGCTATCGGGTCGACCACGTCCCTTCTTACGGTAGCCCGCTAGCACGGCCGTCCACGTCCCTTTACCCGCGGTAGCTCGCTATCGGGTCGACCACGTACGATGATACCCGCGGTAGCCCGCTAGCACGGCCGTCCACGTCCCTTTACCCGCGGTAGCTCGCTATCGGGTCGACCACGTACGATGATACCCGCGGTAGCCCGCTAGCACGGCCGTCCACGTCCCTTTACCCGCGGTAGCCCGCTATCGGGTCGACCACGTACGATGATACCCGCGGTAGCCCGCTAGCACGGCCGTCCACGTCCCTTTACCCGCGGTAGCTCGCTATCGGGTCGACCACGTACGATGATACCCGCGGTAGCCCGCTAGCACGGCCGTCCACGTCCCTTTACCCGCGGTAGCCCGCTATCGGGTCGACCACGTACGATGATACCCGCGGTAGCCCGCTAGCACGGCCGTCCACGTCCCTTTACCCGCGGTAGCTCGCTATCGGGTCGACCACGTACGATGATACCCGCGGTAGCCCGCTAGCACGGCCGTCCACGTCCCTTTACCCGCGGTAGCCCGCTATCGGGTCGACCACGTACACTGATACCCGCGGTACCTTCTCAGCCGCGGGTAAGCCCGCTGAAAAAAGATTTTTT
>NW_026963533.1:12500-17500 GCF_036588685.1 Mytilus trossulus
CCGCACGTTAGATGCGGACAGGCTACCGCGGGTCTCTCGACCATCGAGGCCTTCAAACTATACCCTCGGTAAAAAAATTTTACGAGGGTGAAATTCTCATCGTGGTGTCGCACGTTAGACGCGGACAGGCTACCGCGGGTCTCTCGACCATCGAGGCCTTCAAACTATACCCTCGGTAAAAAAAATTTACGAGGGTGAAATTCTCATCGTGGTGTCGCACGTTAGACGCGGACAGGCTACCGCGGGTCTCTCGACCATCGAGGCCTTCAAACTATACCCTCGGTAAAAAAATTTTACGAGGGTGAAATTCTCATCGTGGTGTCGCACGTTAGACGCGGACAGGCTACCGCGGGTCTCTCGATCATCCAGGCCGGCAAAGTATACCCTCGGTAAAAAAATTTTACGAGGGTGAAATTTTCATCGTGGTGTCGCACGTTGGACGCGGACAGGCTATCGCGGGTCTGTCGATCATCCAGGCCGGCAAAGTATACCCTCGGTAAAAATTTTTTACGAGGGTGAAATTTTCATCGCGGTGTCGCACGTTAGACGCGGACAGGCTACCGCGGGTCTCTCGACCATCGAGGCCTTCAAACTATACCCTCGGTAAAAAAATTTTACGAGGGTGAAATTTTCATCGGGCAGCCGCACGTTAGACCGCAGGCAGGCTACCGCGGGTCTCTCGACCATCGAGGCCGTCAAACTATACCCTCGGTAAAAAAAAATTTACGAGGGTGAAATTTTCATCGGTAAGCCGCACGTTAGATGCGGACAGGCTACCGCGGGTCTCTCGACCATCGAGGCCTTCAAACTATACCCTCGGTAAAAATTTTTTACGAGGGTGAAATTTTCATCGCGGTGTCGCACGTTAGACGCGGACAGGCTACCGCGGATCTCTCGACCATCGAGGCCGTCAAACTATACCCTCGGTAAAAAAAATTTTACGAGGGTGAAATTTTCATCGGTAAGCCGCACGTTAGATGCGGACAGGCTACCGCGGGTCTCTCGACCATCGAGGCCTTCAAACTATACCCTCGGTAAAAAAATTTTACGAGGGTGAAATATTCATCGGGAAGCCGCACGTTAGACGCAGGCAGGCTACCGCGGGTCTCTCGACCATCGAGGCCGTCTAACTGTACCCTCGGAACAAAAAATTTACAAGGCTGAAATGTTCATCAAGAAGCCGCACGTTAGACGAGGCAGGCTACCGCGGGTCTCTCGACCATCGAAGCCGTCTAACTGTACCCTCGGTAAAAAAAAATTTACAAGGCTGAAATGTTCATCGGGAAGCCGTACGTTAGACGCAGGCAGGCTACTGCGGGTCTCTCGACCATCGAGGCCGTCTAACTGTACCCTCGGTAAAAAAAAATTTACAAGGCTGAAATGTTCATCGGGAAGCCGTACGTTAGACGCAGGCAGGCTATTGCGGGTCTCTCGACCATCGAGGCCGTCTAACTGTACCCTCGGTAAAAAAAAATTTACAAGGCTGAAATGTTCATCGGGAAGCCGTACGTTAGACGCAGGCAAGCTACTGCGGGTCTCTCGACCATCGAGGCCGTCTGACTGTACCCTCGGTAAAAAAAAATTTACAAGGCTGAAATGTTCATCGGGAAGCCGCACGATAGACGCAGGCAGGCTACCGTGGGTCTCTCGACACATCGAGGCCGTCAAACTATACCCTCGGTAAAAAAATTTTAGAAGGGTGAAATTTTCATCGGGAAGCCGCACGTTAGACGCAGGCAGGCTACCGCGGGTCTCTCGACCATCGAAGCCGTCTAACTGTACCCGCGGTAAAAAAAATTTTACAAGGCTGAAATGTTCATCGGGAAGCCGTACGTTAGACGCAGGCAGGCTACTGCGGGTCTCTCGACCATCGAGGCCGTCTAACTGTACCCTCGGTAAAAAAAAATTTACAAGGCTGAAATGTTCATCGGGAAGCCGTACGTTAGACGCAGGCAGGCTATTGCGGGTCTCTCGACCATCGAGGCCGTCTAACTGTACCCTCGGTAAAAAAAAATTTACAAGGCTGAAATGTTCATCGGGAAGCCGCACGATAGACGCAGGCAGGCTACCGTGGGTCTCTCGACACATCGAGGCCGTCAAACTATACCCTCGGTAAAAAAATTTTAGAAGGGTGAAATTTTCATCGGGAAGCCGCACGTTAGACGCAGGCAGGCTACCGCGGGTCTCTCGACCATCGAAGCCGTCTAACTGTACCCGCGGTAAAAAAAATTTTACAAGGCTGAAATGTTCATCGGGAAGCCGTACGTTAGACGCAGGCAGGCTACTGCGGGTCTCTCGACCATCGAGGCCGTCTAACTGTACCCTCGGTAAAAAAAAATTTACAAGGCTGAAATGTTCATCGGGAAGCCGTACGTTAGACGCAGGCAGGCTATTGCGGGTCTCTCGACCATCGAGGCCGTCTAACTGTACCCTCGGTAAAAAAAAATTTACAAGGCTGAAATGTTCATCGGGAAGCCGCACGTAAGATGCGGACAGGCTACCGCGGGTCTCTCGACCATCGAGGCCTTCAAACTATACCCTCGGTAAAAAATTTTTACAAGGGTGAAATTTTCATCGGGAAGCCGCACGATAGACGCAGGCAGGCTACCGCGGGTCTCTCGACCATCGAGGCCGTCTAACTGTACCCTCGGTAAAAAAAAATTTACAAGGCTGAAATGTTCATCGGGAAGCCGCACGATAGACGCAGGCAGGCTACCGTGGGTCTCTCGACACATCGAGGCCGTCAAACTATACCCTCGGTAAAAAAAATTTAGAAGGGTGACATGTTCATCGGGAAGCCGCACGTTAGACGAGGCAGGCTACCGCGGGTCTCTCGACACATCGAGGCCGTCTAACTATACCCTCGGTAAAAAAATTTACAAGGCTGAAATGTTCATCGGGAAGCCGTACGTTAGACGCAGGCAGGCTCCTGCGGGTCTCTCGACCATCGAGGCCGTCTAACTGTACCCTCGGTAAAAAAAATTTTACAAGGCTGAAATGTTCATCGGGAAGCCGCACGTAAGATGCGGACAGGCTACCGTGGGTCTCTCGACACATCGAGGCCGTCAAACTATACCCTCGGTAAAAAATTTTTTAGAAGGGTGAAATTTTCATCGGGAAGCCGCACGTTAGACGCAGGCGAGCTACCGCGGGTCTCTCGACCATCCAGGCCGGCAAACAATACCCTCGGTAAATATTTTTTACGTGGGTGAAATTTTCATCGGGATGTCGCACGTGAGACGCGGACAGGTTACCGCGGGTCTCTCGACCATCGGCGGCCGGCCAAAGCCATAGCCTAGTCAAAAAGTGTTACAGGTTGACAATTTTTCATCGGGAAGCCGCACGTAAGAATAGTACAGCAGGTCTCTCGATGAAACGATCACATTTCATGTAACGTAACGTAACGAAGGCAGGCAGGCATCGTACACCCTAACCCTAAGCCGCCTCTTGACGATGCCCGTCCCTAACCCTAACCCTAACCCTAACCCTAACCCTAACCCTAACCCTAACCCTAACCCTAACCCTAACCCTAACCCTAACCCTAACCCTAACCCTAACCCTAACCCAACCCTAACCCTAACCCTAACCCTAACCCTAAATTAACCCTAACCCTAACCCTAACCCTAACCCTAAATTAACCCTAACCCTAACCCTAACCCTAAATTAACCCTAACCCTAAATTAACCCTAACCCTAACCCTAACCCTAAATTAACCCTAACCCTAAATTAACCCTAACCCTAACCCTAACCCTAACCCTAACCCTAACCCTAACCCTAAAGCCTGTTACTTAGGCCGTGTCAGGACCCAGGCTGGCATTATTCCTCGATACGTGTAGGTACGTGGTCGGCCTGTCTGGTAGCGGGCGATCACGGGTCTCTACCGCAGGTAAAGGTATGTGGTCGGCCTTTTGCGGGCTACCGCGGGTTAAAGTCTACGTAGGCACGTGAAGACCCGCATAAGCCCGTGGTAGCCCGCTATCAGGCCGTCCACGTACACTTATACCCGCGCTAGCCCGCTGTCAGGTCGACCACGTCCCTTCTTACCCACGGTAGCTGGCTACCGAGGCCGTCGACGTTCCCTTACCTGCGATAGCCCGCTATCAGGTCGACCACGTCCCCTCCTTACCCGCGGTAGCTGGCTACCGAGGCCGTCGACGTTCCTTTGCCTGCGATGGCCCGCTATCGGGTCGACCACGTCCCCTCCTTACCCGCGGTAGCTGGCTACCGAGGCCGTCGACGTTCCTTTGCCTGCGATGGCCCGCTATCGGGTCGACCACGTCCCCTCCTTACCCGCGGTAGCTGGCTACCGAGGCCGTCGACGTTCCTTTGCCTGCGATGGCCCGCTATCGGGTCGACCACGTCCCCTCCTTACCCGCGGTAGCTGGCTACCGAGGCCGTCGACGTTCCTTTGCCTGCGATGGCCCGCTATCGGGTCGACCACGTCCCCTCCTTACCCGCGGTAGCTGGCTACCGAGGCCGTCGACGTTCCTTTACCTGCGATAGCCCGCTATCGGGTCGACCACGTCCCTTCTTACCCGCGGTAGCTCGCTACCGAGGCCGTCGACGTACCTTTACCTGCGGTAGCCCGCTATCGGGTCGACCACGTCCCTTCTTACGGTAGCCCGCTAGCACGGCCGTCCACGTCCCTTTACCCGCGGTAGCTCGCTATCGGGTCGACCACGTACGATGATACCCGCGGTAGCCCGCTAGCACGGCCGTCCACGTCCCTTTACCCGCGGTAGCTCGCTATCGGGTCGACCACGTACGATGATACCCGCGGTAGCCCGCTAGCACGGCCGTCCACGTCCCTTTACCCGCGGTAGCCCGCTATCGGGTCGACCACGTACGATGATACCCGCGGTAGCCCGCTAGCACGGCCGTCCACGTCCCTTTACCCGCGGTAGCTCGCTATCGGGTCGACCACGTACGATGATACCCGCGGTAGCCCGCTAGCACGGCCGTCCACGTCCCTTTACCCGCGGTAGCCCGCTATCGGGTCG
>NW_026963534.1:0-10000 GCF_036588685.1 Mytilus trossulus
AAAACTTTCCAAACTAAACATGAAACTTCTCCGGTAACACAATACTAGACCCCTTACAGAAACAAACACATAAACAAACAAACAAACAAACAAAACAAACACCCCCCCCCCCCCACCCAATCAATCTATGTTTCAAAGGGGGAAAGACCGTTTACAATTGCTTTTTGAAAGCAATTGATTTATATTGTAAAAAGGCCTTTTTAACCATTCTGTTCCGTTAATACAAAAAAAAAAAAAAAAAAAATCCCCGAGACCCCCTTTTGCCCCCCCCCCCCCCCCCCCCATTTTTTTTACCCTCCACTTACAACTGAATGTAGTTTGTGTGCTATCTATCCTATCAACGTTAAACGAACGACAACTCCAGTTTTTTCCCTATTATATTGTTCATACATCTCTTCTGAAAAAATAATCCACCTCCTTGTTATCACTTAAACTCTGAAACTACAAGTCCAATCGATCCCAAAATTTACAGTCAGCAGGGCATACATGTACTAAAGGTTCATAAAACAACGTGGTGCCGATATCTCTCAAGACTTTTCCTAGAGAAAAAGAATGGCAATGCCGTAAAAATCGCTTGCTAGGTCCGAAATTCTCAATGAAATCCTACAATAAAAATGTCCGCTCCTGGATTGAAAAACTTATCTGTTACAAACTGGTGCTGAAAAATATACATTTAAGAAAATAATCCTTAAACGTGTTTTAAAGTTACACCGGATCAATTAAATCCAAATCATGCACTGCTGGTGAACTGTGATCAAAATGTCCATTTCCTATTATGACCAAAGAAATTACATTGTGTACATTCCATCTCTATAGATGTTGTCTGTCCAACGTCCCGACCTAAAGAGAAATAAAAGACTAAGTTTTTCTTAATATAAACACGCGTCACGTGGTGTCTCCTCAATCTGGCGCGCGCGCTGGACCTAAAATAAAATAAAAACTTTCAAACTAAACATGAAACTTCTCCGGTAACACAATACTAGACCCCTTACAGAAACAAAACACATAAACAAACAAACAAACAAACAAAACAAACACCCCCCCCCCCCCCACCCAATCAATCTATGTTTCAAAGGGGGAAAGACCGTTTACAATTGCTTTTTGAAAGCAATTGATTTATATTGTAAAAAGGCCTTTTTAACCATTCTGTTCCGTTAATACAAAAAAAAAAAAAAAAAAAATCCCCGAGACCCCCTTTTGCCCCCCCCCCCCCCCCCCATTTTTTTACCCTCCACTTACAACTGAATGTAGTTTGTGTGCTATCTATCCTATCAACGTTAAACGAACGACAACTCCAGTTTTTTCCCTATTATATTGTTCATACATCTCTTCTGAAAAAATAATCCACCTCCTTGTTATCACTTAAACTCTGAAACTACAAGTCCAATCGATCCCAAAATTTACAGTCAGCAGGGCATACATGTACTAAAGTTCATAAAACAACGTGGTGCCGATATCTCTCAAGACTTTTCCTAGAGAAAAAGAATGGCAATGCCGTAAAAATCGCTTGCTAGGTCCGAAATTCTCAATGAAATCCTACAATAAAAATGTCCGCTCCTGGATTGAAAAACTTATCTGTTACAACTGGTGCTGAAAATATACATTTTAAGAAAATAATCCTTAAACGTGTTTTAAAAGTTACACCGGATCAATTAAATCCAAATCATGCACTGCTGGTGAACTGTGATCAAAATGTCCATTTCCTATTATGACCAAAGAAATTACATTGTGTACATTCCATCTCTATAGATGTTGTCTGTCCAACGTCCCGACCTAAAGAGAAATAAAAAGACTAAGTTTTTCTTAATATAAACACGCGTCACGTGGTGTCTCCTCAATCTGGCGCGCGCGCTGGACCTAAAATAAAATAAAAACTTTCCAAACTAAACATGAAACTTCTCCGGTAACACAATACTAGACCCCTTACAGAAACAAACACATAAACAAACAAACAAACAAACAAAACAAACACCCCCCCCCCCCCCCACCCAATCAATCTATGTTTCAAAGGGGAAAGACCGTTTACAATTGCTTTTTGAAAGCAATTGATTTATATTGTAAAAAGGCCTTTTTAAACCATTCTGTTCCGTTAATACAAAAAAAAAAAAAAAAAAATCCCCGAGACCCCCTTTTGCCCCCCCCCCCCCCCCATTTTTTTTACCCTCCACTTACAACTGAATGTAGTTTGTGTGCTATCTATCCTATCAACGTTAAACGAACGACAACTCCAGTTTTTCCCTATTATATTGTTCATACATCTCTTCTGAAAAAATAATCCACCTCCTTGTTATCACTTAAACTCTGAAACTACAAGTCCAATCGATCCCAAAATTTACAGTCAGCAGGGCATACATGTACTAAAGGTTCATAAAACAACGTGGTGCCGATATCTCTCAAGACTTTTCCTAGAGAAAAAGAATGGCAATGCCGTAAAAATCGCTTGCTAAGGTCCGAAATTCTCAATGAAATCCTACAATAAAAAATGTCCGCTCCTGGATTGAAAAACTTATCTGTTACAAACTGGTGCTGAAAAATATACATTTTAAGAAAATAATCCTTAAACGTGTTTTAAAGTTACACCGGATCAATTAAATCCAAATCATGCACTGCTGGTGAACTGTGATCAAAATGTCCATTTCCTATTATGACCAAAGAAATTACATTGTGTACATTCCATCTCTATAGATGTTGTCTGTCCAACGTCCCGACCTAAAGAGAATTAAAAAGACTAAGTTTTTCTTATATAAACACGCGTCACGTGGTGTCTCCTCAATCTGGCGCGCGCGCTGGACCTAAAATAAAATAAAAACTTTCCAAACTAAACATGAAACTTCTCCGGTAACACAATACTAGACCCCTTACAGAAACAAACACATAAACAAACAAACAAACAAACAAAACAAACACCCCCCCCCCCCCCACCCAATCAATCTATGTTTCAAAGGGGGAAAGACCGTTTACAATTGCTTTTTGAAAGCAATTGATTTATATTGTAAAAAGGCCTTTTTAACCATTCTGTTCCGTTAATACAAAAAAAAAAAAAAAAAAATCCCCGAGACCCCCTTTTGCCCCCCCCCCCCCCCCCATTTTTTTTACCCTCCACTTACAACTGAATGTAGTTTGTGTGCTATCTATCCTATCAACGTTGTTAAACGAACGACAACTCCAGTTTTTTCCCTATTATATTGTTCATACATCTCTTCTGAAAAAATAATCCACCTCCTTGTTATCACTTAAACTCTGAAACTACAAGTCCAATCGATCCCAAAATTTACAGTCAGCAGGGCATACATGTACTAAAGGTTCATAAAACAACGTGGTGCCGATATCTCTCAAGACTTTTCCTAGAGAAAAAGAATGGCAATGCCGTAAAAATCGCTTGCTAGGTCCGAAATTCTCAATGAAATCCTACAATAAAAATGTCCGCTCCTGGATTGAAAAACTTATCTGTTACAAACTGGTGCTGAAAAATATACATTTTAAGAAAATAATCCTTAAACGTGTTTTAAAGTTACACCGGATCAATTAAATCCAAATCATGCACTGCTGGTGAACTGTGATCAAAATGTCCATTTCCTATTATGACCAAAGAAATTACATTGTGTACATTCCATCTCTATAGATGTTGTCTGTCCAACGTCCCGACCTAAAGAGAAATAAAAAGACTAAGTTTTTCTTAATATAAACACGCGTCACGTGGTGTCTCCTCAATCTGGCGCGCGCGCTGGACCTAAAATAAAATAAAAACTTTCCAAACTAAACATGAAACTTCTCCGGTAACACAATACTAGACCCCTTACAGAAACAAACACATAAACAAACAAACAAACAAACAAAACAAACACCCCCCCCCCCCCACCCAATCAATCTATGTTTCAAAGGGGGAAAGACCGTTTACAATTGCTTTTTGAAAGCAATTGATTTATATTGTAAAAAGGCCTTTTTAACCATTCTGTTCCGTTAATACAAAAAAAAAAAAAAAAAAATCCCCGAGACCCCCTTTTGCCCCCCCCCCCCCCCCCATTTTTTTTACCCTCCACTTACAACTGAATGTAGTTTGTGTGCTATCTATCCTATCAACGTTAAACGAACGACAACTCCAGTTTTTTCCCTATTATATTGTTCATACATCTCTTCTGAAAAAATAATCCACCTCCTTGTTATCACTTAAACTCTGAAACTACAAGTCCAATCGATCCCAAAATTTACAGTCAGCAGGGCATACATGTACTAAAGGTTCATAAAACAACGTGGTGCCGATATCTCTCAAGACTTTTCCTAGAGAAAAAGAATGGCAATGCCGTAAAAATCGCTTGCTAGGTCCGAAATTCTCAATGAAATCCTACAATAAAAATGTCCGCTCCTGGATTGAAAAACTTATCTGTTACAAACTGGTGCTGAAAAATATACATTTTAAGAAAATAATCCTTAAACGTGTTTTAAAGTTACACCGGATCAATTAAATCCAAATCATGCACTGCTGGTGAACTGTGATCAAAATGTCCATTTCCTATTATGACCAAAGAAATTACATTGTGTACATTCCATCTCTATAGATGTTGTCTGTCCAACGTCCCGACCTAAAGAGAAATAAAAAGACTAAGTTTTTCTTAATATAAACACGCGTCACGTGGTGTCTCCTCAATCTGGCGCGCGCGCTGGACCTAAAATAAAATAAAAACTTTCCAAACTAAACATGAAACTTCTCCGGTAACACAATACTAGACCCCTTACAGAAACAAACACATAAACAAACAAACAAACAAACAAAACAAACACCCCCCCCCCCCCCACCCAATCAATCTATGTTTCAAAGGGGGAAAGACCGTTTACAATTGCTTTTTGAAAGCAATTGATTTATATTGTAAAAAGGCCTTTTTAACCATTCTGTTCCGTTAATACAAAAAAAAAAAAAAAAAAATCCCCGAGACCCCCTTTTGCCCCCCCCCCCCCCCCATTTTTTTTACCCTCCACTTACAACTGAATGTAGTTTGTGTGCTATCTATCCTATCAACGTTAAACGAACGACAACTCCAGTTTTTTCCCTATTATATTGTTCATACATCTCTTCTGAAAAAATAATCCACCTCCTTGTTATCACTTAAACTCTGAAACTACAAGTCCAATCGATCCCAAAATTTACAGTCAGCAGGGCATACATGTACTAAAGGTTCATAAAACAACGTGGTGCCGATATCTCTCAAGACTTTTCCTAGAGAAAAAGAATGGCAATGCCGTAAAAATCGCTTGCTAGGTCCGAAATTCTCAATGAAATCCTACAATAAAAATGTCCGCTCCTGGATTGAAAAACTTATCTGTTACAAACTGGTGCTGAAAAATATACATTTTAAGAAAATAATCCTTAAACGTGTTTTAAAGTTACACCGGATCAATTAAATCCAAATCATGCACTGCTGGTGAACTGTGATCAAAATGTCCATTTCCTATTATGACCAAAGAAATTACATTGTGTACATTCCATCTCTATAGATGTTGTCTGTCCAACGTCCCGACCTAAAGAGAAATAAAAAGACTAAGTTTTTCTTAATATAAACACGCGTCACGTGGTGTCTCCTCAATCTGGCGCGCGCGCTGGACCTAAAATAAAATAAAAACTTTCCAAACTAAACATGAAACTTCTCCGGTAACACAATACTAGACCCCTTACAGAAACAAACACATAAACAAACAAACAAACAAACAAAACAAACACCCCCCCCCCCCCCCACCCAATCAATCTATGTTTCAAAGGGGGAAAGACCGTTTACAATTGCTTTTTGAAAGCAATTGATTTATATTGTAAAAAGGCCTTTTTAACCATTCTGTTCCGTTAATACAAAAAAAAAAAAAAAAAAAATCCCCGAGACCCCCTTTTGCCCCCCCCCCCCCCATTTTTTTTACCCTCCACTTACAACTGAATGTAGTTTGTGTGCTATCTATCCTATCAACGTTAAACGAACGACAACTCCAGTTTTTTCCCTATTATATTGTTCATACATCTCTTCTGAAAAAATAATCCACCTCCTTGTTATCACTTAAACTCTGAAACTACAAGTCCAATCGATCCCAAAATTTACAGTCAGCAGGGCATACATGTACTAAAGGTTCATAAAACAACGTGGTGCCGATATCTCTCAAGACTTTTCCTAGAGAAAAAGAATGGCAATGCCGTAAAAATCGCTTGCTAGGTCCGAAATTCTCAATGAAATCCTACAATAAAAATGTCCGCTCCTGGATTGAAAAACTTATCTGTTACAAACTGGTGCTGAAAAATATACATTTTAAGAAAATAATCCTTAAACGTGTTTTAAAGTTACACCGGATCAATTAAATCCAAATCATGCACTGCTGGTGAACTGTGATCAAAATGTCCATTTCCTATTATGACCAAAGAAATTACATTGTGTACATTCCATCTCTATAGATGTTGTCTGTCCAACGTCCCGACCTAAAGAGAAATAAAAAGACTAAGTTTTTCTTAATATAAACACGCGTCACGTGGTGTCTCCTCAATCTGGCGCGCGCGCTGGACCTAAAATAAAATAAAAACTTTCCAAACTAAACATGAAACTTCTCCGGTAACACAATACTAGACCCCTTACAGAAACAAACACATAAACAAACAAACAAACAAACAAAACAAACACCCCCCCCCCCCCACCCAATCAATCTATGTTTCAAAGGGGGAAAGACCGTTTACAATTGCTTTTTGAAAGCAATTGATTTATATTGTAAAAAGGCCTTTTTAACCATTCTGTTCCGTTAATACAAAAAAAAAAAAAAAAAAAATCCCCGAGACCCCCTTTTGCCCCCCCCCCCCCCCCCCCCATTTTTTTTACCCTCCACTTACAACTGAATGTAGTTTGTGTGCTATCTATCCTATCAACGTTAAACGAACGACAACTCCAGTTTTTTCCCTATTATATTGTTCATACATCTCTTCTGAAAAAATAATCCACCTCCTTGTTATCACTTAAACTCTGAAACTACAAGTCCAATCGATCCCAAAATTTACAGTCAGCAGGGCATACATGTACTAAAGGTTCATAAAACAACGTGGTGCCGATATCTCTCAAGACTTTTCCTAGAGAAAAAGAATGGCAATGCCGTAAAAATCGCTTGCTAGGTCCGAAATTCTCAATGAAATCCTACAATAAAAATGTCCGCTCCTGGATTGAAAAACTTATCTGTTACAAACTGGTGCTGAAAAATATACATTTTAAGAAAATAATCCTTAAACGTGTTTTAAAGTTACACCGGATCAATTAAATCCAAATCATGCACTGCTGGTGAACTGTGATCAAAATGTCCATTTCCTATTATGACCAAAGAAATTACATTGTGTACATTCCATCTCTATAGATGTTGTCTGTCCAACGTCCCGACCTAAAGAGAAATAAAAAGACTAAGTTTTTCTTAATATAAACACGCGTCACGTGGTGTCTCCTCAATCTGGCGCGCGCGCTGGACCTAAAATAAAATAAAAACTTTCCAAACTAAACATGAAACTTCTCCGGTAACACAATACTAGACCCCTTACAGAAACAAACACATAAACAAACAAACAAACAAACAAAACAAACACCCCCCCCCCCCCACCCAATCAATCTATGTTTCAAAGGGGGAAAGACCGTTTACAATTGCTTTTTGAAAGCAATTGATTTATATTGTAAAAAGGCCTTTTTAACCATTCTGTTCCGTTAATACAAAAAAAAAAAAAAAAAAATCCCCGAGACCCCCTTTTGCCCCCCCCCCCCCCATTTTTTTTACCCTCCACTTACAACTGAATGTAGTTTGTGTGCTATCTATCCTATCAACGTTAAACGAACGACAACTCCAGTTTTTTCCCTATTATATTGTTCATACATCTCTTCTGAAAAAATAATCCACCTCCTTGTTATCACTTAAACTCTGAAACTACAAGTCCAATCGATCCCAAAATTTACAGTCAGCAGGGCATACATGTACTAAAGGTTCATAAAACAACGTGGTGCCGATATCTCTCAAGACTTTTCCTAGAGAAAAAGAATGGCAATGCCGTAAAAATCGCTTGCTAGGTCCGAAATTCTCAATGAAATCCTACAATAAAAATGTCCGCTCCTGGATTGAAAAACTTATCTGTTACAAACTGGTGCT
Organism: Mytilus trossulus; assembly: GCF_036588685.1. NCBI lineage: Eukaryota > Metazoa > Mollusca > Bivalvia > Mytilida > Mytilidae > Mytilus > Mytilus trossulus. Next base: position 8,137 of record NW_026963534.1, read on the forward strand.
GAAAAATATACATTTTAAGAAAATAATCCTTAAACGTGTTTTAAAGTTACACCGGATCAATTAAATCCAAATCATGCACTGCTGGTGAACTGTGATCAAAATGTCCATTTCCTATTATGACCAAAGAAATTACATTGTGTACATTCCATCTCTATAGATGTTGTCTGTCCAACGTCCCGACCTAAAGAGAAATAAAAAGACTAAGTTTTTCTTAATATAAACACGCGTCACGTGGTGTCTCCTCAATCTGGCGCGCGCGCTGGACCTAAAATAAAATAAAAACTTTCCAAACTAAACATGAAACTTCTCCGGTAACACAATACTAGACCCCTTACAGAAACAAACACATAAACAAACAAACAAACAAACAAAACAAACACCCCCCCCCCCCCACCCAATCAATCTATGTTTCAAAGGGGGAAAGACCGTTTACAATTGCTTTTTGAAAGCAATTGATTTATATTGTAAAAAGGCCTTTTTAACCATTCTGTTCCGTTAATACAAAAAAAAAAAAAAAAAAATCCCCGAGACCCCCTTTTGCCCCCCCCCCCCCCCATTTTTTTTACCCTCCACTTACAACTGAATGTAGTTTGTGTGCTATCTATCCTATCAACGTTAAACGAACGACAACTCCAGTTTTTTCCCTATTATATTGTTCATACATCTCTTCTGAAAAAATAATCCACCTCCTTGTTATCACTTAAACTCTGAAACTACAAGTCCAATCGATCCCAAAATTTACAGTCAGCAGGGCATACATGTACTAAAGGTTCATAAAACAACGTGGTGCCGATATCTCTCAAGACTTTTCCTAGAGAAAAAGAATGGCAATGCCGTAAAAATCGCTTGCTAGGTCCGAAATTCTCAATGAAATCCTACAATAAAAATGTCCGCTCCTGGATTGAAAAACTTATCTGTTACAAACTGGTGCTGAAAAATATACATTTTAAGAAAATAATCCTTAAACGTGTTTTAAAGTTACACCGGATCAATTAAATCCAAATCATGCACTGCTGGTGAACTGTGATCAAAATGTCCATTTCCTATTATGACCAAAGAAATTACATTGTGTACATTCCATCTCTATAGATGTTGTCTGTCCAACGTCCCGACCTAAAGAGAAATAAAAAGACTAAGTTTTTCTTAATATAAACACGCGTCACGTGGTGTCTCCTCAATCTGGCGCGCGCGCTGGACCTAAAATAAAATAAAAACTTTCCAAACTAAACATGAAACTTCTCCGGTAACACAATACTAGACCCCTTACAGAAACAAACACATAAACAAACAAACAAACAAACAAAACAAACACCCCCCCCCCCACCCAATCAATCTATGTTTCAAAGGGGGAAAGACCGTTTACAATTGCTTTTTGAAAGCAATTGATTTATATTGTAAAAAGGCCTTTTTAACCATTCTGTTCCGTTAATACAAAAAAAAAAAAAAAAAAATCCCCGAGACCCCCTTTTGCCCCCCCCCCCCCCCCCATTTTTTTTACCCTCCACTTACAACTGAATGTAGTTTGTGTGCTATCTATCCTATCAACGTTAAACGAACGACAACTCCAGTTTTTTCCCTATTATATTGTTCATACATCTCTTCTGAAAAAATAATCCACCTCCTTGTTATCACTTAAACTCTGAAACTACAAGTCCAATCGATCCCAAAATTTACAGTCAGCAGGGCATACATGTACTAAAGGTTCATAAAACAACGTGGTGCCGATATCTCTCAAGACTTTTCCTAGAGAAAAAGAATGGCAATGCCGTAAAAATCGCTTGCTAGGTCCGAAATTCTCAATGAAATCCTACAATAAAAATGTCCGCTCCTGGATTGAAAAACTTATCTGTTACAAACTGGTGCT
>NW_026963534.1:15000-22597 GCF_036588685.1 Mytilus trossulus
TATCCAACCAACGTGTTTAACCAACCCACCAATCAATCAATGCATGTCACGTTTCATGTGTTTCATACGGGATCCAAGGTTTTTTTTTCGCTTGTTTTAATTGAGCCTATCCAACCAACGTGTTTAACCAACGTATTCAACCAACGTGTTTAACCAGCATGTTTAACCAACGTGTTTAACTAACCAACCAACGTGTTTAACACAACCAACCAACCAATCAATCAATGCATGTGACGTTTCATGTGTTTCATACGGGATCCAAGGTTTTTTTTTCGCTTGTTTTAATTGAGCCTATCCAACCAACGTGTTTAACCAACATGTTTAACCAACATGTTTAACAAACGTATTTAACTAACCAACCAACGTGTTTAATCAGCCAACCAATCAATCAATGCATGTTTCCGTTTCATGTGTTTAATACGGAATCCAACGTCTCTTTTTTTTTCGCTTGTTTCAAGAGACCCTATATCAAGTGTTTAATTAATAAACCAATCATCCAACCAACCAACCAACCAACTAATCAATAAATTAATCAATCGATATATATGATATATTTATTTATGACAGTATAATTAAAAGAAAATGGAAGGAAAGACCTATCAATTATTCAAGAAGAATTGAACTTTAATATTGTTCTTACATCTCTTCTGAAAAAAAAATCCACCTCCTTGTTATCACTTAAACTCTGAAACTACAAGTCCAATCGATCCCAAAATTTACAGTCAGCAGGGCATACATGTACTAAAGGTTCATAAAACAACGTGGTGCCGATATCTCTCAAGACTTTTCCTAGAGAAAAAGAATGGCAATGCCGTAAAAATCGCTTGCTAGGTCCGTAATTCTCAATGAAATCCTACAATAAAAATGTCCGCTCCTGGATTGAAAAACTTATCTGTTACAAACTGGTGCTGAAAAATATACATTTTAAGAAAATAATCCTTAAACGTGTTTTAAAGTTGCACCGGATCAATTAAATCCAAATCATGCACTGCTGGTGAACTGTGATCAAAATGTCAATTTCCTATAATGACCAAAGAAATTACATTGTGTACATTCCATCTCTATAGATGTTGTCTGTCCAACGTCCCGACCTAAAGAGAAATAAAAAGACTAAGTTTTTCTTAATATAAACACGCGTCACGTGGTGTCTCCTCAATCTGGCGCGCGCGCTGGACCTAAAATAAAATAAAAACTTTCCAAACTAAACATGAAACTTCTCCGGTAACAAAATACTAGACCCCTTACTGTAAACAAAACAAACAAACAAGCAAAACAAACAAACAAACAAAACAAACAAACAAACCCCCCCCCCCCCCCCCCCCCCATCAATCTATGTTTCAAAGGGGGAAAGACCGTTTACAATTGCTTTTTGAAAGCAATTGATTTATATTATTGTTCATACATCTCTTCTGAAAAAATAATCCACCTCCTTGTTATCACTTAAACTCTGAAACTACAAGTCCAATCGATCCCAAAATTTACAGTCAGCAGGGCATACATGTACTAAAGGTTCATAAAACAACGTGGTGCCGATATCTCTCAAGACTTTTCCTAGAGAAAAAGAATGGCAATGCCGTAAAAATCGCTTGCTAGGTCCGAAATTCTCAATGAAATCCTACAATAAAAATGTCCGCTCCTGGATTGAAAAACTTATCTGTTACAAACTGGTGCTGAAAAATATACATTTTAAGAAAATAATCCTTAAACGTGTTTTAAAGTTACACCGGATCAATTAAATCCAAATCATGCACTGCTGGTGAACTGTGATCAAAATGTCCATTTCCTATTATGACCAAAGAAATTACATTGTGTACATTCCATCTCTATAGATGTTGTCTGTCCAACGTCCCGACCTAAAGAGAAATAAAAAGACTAAGTTTTTCTTAATATAAACACGCGTCACGTGGTGTCTCCTCAATCTGGCGCGCGCGCTGGACCTAAAATAAAATAAAAACTTTCCAAACTAAACATGAAACTTCTCCGGTAACACAATACTAGACCCCTTACAGAAACAAACACATAAACAAACAAACAAACAAACAAAACAAACACCCCCCCCCCCCACCCAATCAATCTATGTTTCAAAGGGGGAAAGACCGTTTACAATTGCTTTTTGAAAGCAATTGATTTATATTGTAAAAAGGCCTTTTTAACCATTCTGTTCCGTTAATACAAAAAAAAAAAAAAAAAAATCCCCGAGACCCCCTTTTGCCCCCCCCCCCCCCCATTTTTTTTACCCTCCACTTACAACTGAATGTAGTTTGTGTGCTATCTATCCTATCAACGTTAAACGAACGACAACTCCAGTTTTTTCCCTATTATATTGTTCATACATCTCTTCTGAAAAAATAATCCACCTCCTTGTTATCACTTAAACTCTGAAACTACAAGTCCAATCGATCCCAAAATTTACAGTCAGCAGGGCATACATGTACTAAAGGTTCATAAAACAACGTGGTGCCGATATCTCTCAAGACTTTTCCTAGAGAAAAAGAATGGCAATGCCGTAAAAATCGCTTGCTAGGTCCGAAATTCTCAATGAAATCCTACAATAAAAATGTCCGCTCCTGGATTGAAAAACTTATCTGTTACAAACTGGTGCTGAAAAATATACATTTTAAGAAAATAATCCTTAAACGTGTTTTAAAGTTACACCGGATCAATTAAATCCAAATCATGCACTGCTGGTGAACTGTGATCAAAATGTCCATTTCCTATTATGACCAAAGAAATTACATTGTGTACATTCCATCTCTATAGATGTTGTCTGTCCAACGTCCCGACCTAAAGAGAAATAAAAAGACTAAGTTTTTCTTAATATAAACACGCGTCACGTGGTGTCTCCTCAATCTGGCGCGCGCGCTGGACCTAAAATAAAATAAAAACTTTCCAAACTAAACATGAAACTTCTCCGGTAACACAATACTAGACCCCTTACAGAAACAAACACATAAACAAACAAACAAACAAACAAAACAAACACCCCCCCCCCCCACCCAATCAATCTATGTTTCAAAGGGGGAAAGACCGTTTACAATTGCTTTTTGAAAGCAATTGATTTATATTGTAAAAAGGCCTTTTTAACCATTCTGTTCCGTTAATACAAAAAAAAAAAAAAAAAAATCCCCGAGACCCCCTTTTGCCCCCCCCCCCCCCCCCCCCATTTTTTTTACCCTCCACTTACAACTGAATGTAGTTTGTGTGCTATCTATCCTATCAACGTTAAACGAACGACAACTCCAGTTTTTTCCCTATTATATTGTTCATACATCTCTTCTGAAAAAATAATCCACCTCCTTGTTATCACTTAAACTCTGAAACTACAAGTCCAATCGATCCCAAAATTTACAGTCAGCAGGGCATACATGTACTAAAGGTTCATAAAACAACGTGGTGCCGATATCTCTCAAGACTTTTCCTAGAGAAAAAGAATGGCAATGCCGTAAAAATCGCTTGCTAGGTCCGAAATTCTCAATGAAATCCTACAATAAAAATGTCCGCTCCTGGATTGAAAAACTTATCTGTTACAAACTGGTGCTGAAAAATATACATTTTAAGAAAATAATCCTTAAACGTGTTTTAAAGTTACACCGGATCAATTAAATCCAAATCATGCACTGCTGGTGAACTGTGATCAAAATGTCCATTTCCTATTATGACCAAAGAAATTACATTGTGTACATTCCATCTCTATAGATGTTGTCTGTCCAACGTCCCGACCTAAAGAGAAATAAAAAGACTAAGTTTTTCTTAATATAAACACGCGTCACGTGGTGTCTCCTCAATCTGGCGCGCGCGCTGGACCTAAAATAAAATAAAAACTTTCCAAACTAAACATGAAACTTCTCCGGTAACACAATACTAGACCCCTTACAGAAACAAACACATAAACAAACAAACAAACAAACAAAACAAACACCCCCCCCCCCCACCCAATCAATCTATGTTTCAAAGGGGGAAAGACCGTTTACAATTGCTTTTTGAAAGCAATTGATTTATATTGTAAAAAGGCCTTTTTAACCATTCTGTTCCGTTAATACAAAAAAAAAAAAAAAAAAATCCCCGAGACCCCCTTTTGCCCCCCCCCCCCCCCCCCCATTTTTTTTACCCTCCACTTACAACTGAATGTAGTTTGTGTGCTATCTATCCTATCAACGTTAAACGAACGACAACTCCAGTTTTTTCCCTATTATATTGTTCATACATCTCTTCTGAAAAAATAATCCACCTCCTTGTTATCACTTAAACTCTGAAACTACAAGTCCAATCGATCCCAAAATTTACAGTCAGCAGGGCATACATGTACTAAAGGTTCATAAAACAACGTGGTGCCGATATCTCTCAAGACTTTTCCTAGAGAAAAAGAATGGCAATGCCGTAAAAATCGCTTGCTAGGTCCGAAATTCTCAATGAAATCCTACAATAAAAATGTCCGCTCCTGGATTGAAAAACTTATCTGTTACAAACTGGTGCTGAAAAATATACATTTTAAGAAAATAATCCTTAAACGTGTTTTAAAGTTACACCGGATCAATTAAATCCAAATCATGCACTGCTGGTGAACTGTGATCAAAATGTCCATTTCCTATTATGACCAAAGAAATTACATTGTGTACATTCCATCTCTATAGATGTTGTCTGTCCAACGTCCCGACCTAAAGAGAAATAAAAAGACTAAGTTTTTCTTAATATAAACACGCGTCACGTGGTGTCTCCTCAATCTGGCGCGCGCGCTGGACCTAAAATAAAATAAAAACTTTCCAAACTAAACATGAAACTTCTCCGGTAACACAATACTAGACCCCTTACAGAAACAAACACATAAACAAACAAACAAACAAACAAAACAAACACCCCCCCCCCCCACCCAATCAATCTATGTTTCAAAGGGGGAAAGACCGTTTACAATTGCTTTTTGAAAGCAATTGATTTATATTGTAAAAAGGCCTTTTTAACCATTCTGTTCCGTTAATACAAAAAAAAAAAAAAAAAAAATCCCCGAGACCCCCTTTTGCCCCCCCCCCCCCCCCCCCATTTTTTTTACCCTCCACTTACAACTGAATGTAGTTTGTGTGCTATCTATCCTATCAACGTTAAACGAACGACAACTCCAGTTTTTTCCCTATTATATTGTTCATACATCTCTTCTGAAAAAATAATCCACCTCCTTGTTATCACTTAAACTCTGAAACTACAAGTCCAATCGATCCCAAAATTTACAGTCAGCAGGGCATACATGTACTAAAGGTTCATAAAACAACGTGGTGCCGATATCTCTCAAGACTTTTCCTAGAGAAAAAGAATGGCAATGCCGTAAAAATCGCTTGCTAGGTCCGAAATTCTCAATGAAATCCTACAATAAAAATGTCCGCTCCTGGATTGAAAAACTTATCTGTTACAAACTGGTGCTGAAAAATATACATTTTAAGAAAATAATCCTTAAACGTGTTTTAAAGTTACACCGGATCAATTAAATCCAAATCATGCACTGCTGGTGAACTGTGATCAAAATGTCCATTTCCTATTATGACCAAAGAAATTACATTGTGTACATTCCATCTCTATAGATGTTGTCTGTCCAACGTCCCGACCTAAAGAGAAATAAAAAGACTAAGTTTTTCTTAATATAAACACGCGTCACGTGGTGTCTCCTCAATCTGGCGCGCGCGCTGGACCTAAAATAAAATAAAAACTTTCCAAACTAAACATGAAACTTCTCCGGTAACACAATACTAGACCCCTTACAGAAACAAACACATAAACAAACAAACAAACAAACAAAACAAACACCCCCCCCCCCACCCAATCAATCTATGTTTCAAAGGGGGAAAGACCGTTTACAATTGCTTTTTGAAAGCAATTGATTTATATTGTAAAAAGGCCTTTTTAACCATTCTGTTCCGTTAATACAAAAAAAAAAAAAAAAAAATCCCCGAGACCCCCTTTTGCCCCCCCCCCCCCCCCCCATTTTTTTTACCCTCCACTTACAACTGAATGTAGTTTGTGTGCTATCTATCCTATCAACGTTAAACGAACGACAACTCCAGTTTTTTCCCTATTATATTGTTCATACATCTCTTCTGAAAAAATAATCCACCTCCTTGTTATCACTTAAACTCTGAAACTACAAGTCCAATCGATCCCAAAATTTACAGTCAGCAGGGCATACATGTACTAAAGGTTCATAAAACAACGTGGTGCCGATATCTCTCAAGACTTTTCCTAGAGAAAAAGAATGGCAATGCCGTAAAAATCGCTTGCTAGGTCCGAAATTCTCAATGAAATCCTACAATAAAAATGTCCGCTCCTGGATTGAAAAACTTATCTGTTACAAACTGGTGCTGAAAAATATACATTTTAAGAAAATAATCCTTAAACGTGTTTTAAAGTTACACCGGATCAATTAAATCCAAATCATGCACTGCTGGTGAACTGTGATCAAAATGTCCATTTCCTATTATGACCAAAGAAATTACATTGTGTACATTCCATCTCTATAGATGTTGTCTGTCCAACGTCCCGACCTAAAGAGAAATAAAAAGACTAAGTTTTTCTTAATATAAACACGCGTCACGTGGTGTCTCCTCAATCTGGCGCGCGCGCTGGACCTAAAATAAAATAAAAACTTTCCAAACTAAACATGAAACTTCTCCGGTAACACAATACTAGACCCCTTACAGAAACAAACACATAAACAAACAAACAAACAAACAAAACAAACACCCCCCCCCCCCACCCAATCAATCTATGTTTCAAAGGGGGAAAGACCGTTTACAATTGCTTTTTGAAAGCAATTGATTTATATTGTAAAAAGGCCTTTTTAACCATTCTGTTCCGTTAATACAAAAAAAAAAAAAAAAAAATCCCCGAGACCCCCTTTTGCCCCCCCCCCCCCCCCCCATTTTTTTTACCCTCCACTTACAACTGAATGTAGTTTGTGTGCTATCTATCCTATCAACGTTAAACGAACGACAACTCCAGTTTTTTCCCTATTATATTGTTCATACATCTCTTCTGAAAAAATAATCCACCTCCTTGTTATCACTTAAACTCTGAAACTACAAGTCCAATCGATCCCAAAATTTACAGTCAGCAGGGCATACATGTACTAAAGGTTCATAAAACAACGTGGTGCCGATATCTCTCAAGACTTTTCCTAGAGAAAAAGAATGGCAATGCCGTAAAAATCGCTTGCTAGGTCCGAAATTCTCAATGAAATCCTACAATAAAAATGTCCGCTCCTGGATTGAAAAACTTATCTGTTACAAACTGGTGCTGAAAAATATACATTTTAAGAAAATAATCCTTAAACGTGTTTTAAAGTTACACCGGATCAATTAAATCCAAATCATGCACTGCTGGTGAACTGTGATCAAAATGTCCATTTCCTATTATGACCAAAGAAATTACATTGTGTACATTCCATCTCTATAGATGTTGTCTGTCCAACGTCCCGACCTAAAGAGAAATAAAAAGACTAAGTTTTTCTTAATATAAACACGCGTCACGTGGTGTCTCCTCAATCTGGCGCGCGCGCTGGACCTAAAATAAAATAAAAACTTTCCAAACTAAACATGAAACTTCTCCGGTAACACAA
>NW_026963535.1:0-18239 GCF_036588685.1 Mytilus trossulus
TATAGAAGGAGCTATTTTTCTATTTTAATTTTCTCCCCGAAATGGGAGTGAGCCGATCCTGGAGGTACTGCAATACCAGGCCAACTCGTGGCAAGAGCGGTGCAAGCACCTAACATCTCACCTAGTTGCAAAAATCAGTTTAATATCGAAGTACCCACATGGGGTACGTATCAGATATTAAGCTGATAAGAACAGATACTACACTTTGATCTTAGCCAAAAGGCCGAGAAGCGATACTCAAATGTTTCCGAGTTTCCAAAGCCTATAAATCCTATGTCTTACTCAGACACGGTGTTTTAATTTTAAAACAAGCTACACAAATTTTGCAAATGTATATACAAAAAGCACACGAAACACGAGATCTTGCTTTGCTTTAATTACCCAACAGCATGAAACGATTTCTGCATGACAAAACTGGTGTGAAATAAAAAAAGCGGCTTGTGAAATACGGCAAGTCGCAATAAAAGGGAGAATGCATTTTTAAACGTATGTCATACGTATACGTATTCGTATTTAATCTTAATCGAACAAAACAACATGACAATTTTAATTCATTCTATGTCCGACGAACGCAGATTTCAAAGCCTTGAAAATTTCATTGATCACAAAATAAATTCAACGCTTTTTCACAATCAGCACGGACTTTTCACTCTGTCGTTTAAATAAAAAACACACAAACAGTTCATCTGTTCTATTTTTTAAAGGAATTAACCGGTACAGCTATGTTTAAATTAATTTTAAAAAGGAGGAAAAAACTTACCGGCCGACTGTAGTTTCCATCGTTTGCCCTCGTTCTGAGGCGACGTCGCTATTAACGATGATTGAAACAGTAGAAGGGACGTAATTCTTTTCCCCGCGTTTTTCCGTAACGCTAAAAAATTTATATAGAGTTTGTTTTAAAGGAACGAGAATACATTATTACACTGACATATGCTGTTATGAATACAAGCGAGAGAGAGAAAGAGAAAAAAAAAAACCCATCACATTATTAGAAAAGAAAAAAATACTTTTCAGAGAACAGACATAAACAAATAAAATAATATGCGATTTATTTTACATGCGCGAGAAGTAGAATTAATTTACAACAATGAGTAAAACTATACAATACATAACATAAAATAATATAGAAAAAGTATTAGAGAATATTTTACTGGGGCTGTTTCTCAGACTATAGAAGGAGCTATTTTTCTATTTTAATTTTCTCCCCGAAATGGGGAGTGAGCCGATCCTGGAGGTACTGCAATACCAGGCCAACTCGTGGCAAGAGCGGTGCAAGCACCTAACATCTCACCTAGTTGCAAAAATCAGTTTAATATCGAAGTACCCACATGGGGTACGTATCAGATATTAAGCTGATAAGAACAGATACTACACTTTGATCTTAGCCAAAAGGCCGAGAAGCGATACTCAAATGTTTCCGAGTTTCCAAAGCCTATAAATCCTATGTCTTACTCAGACACGGTGTTTTAATTTTAAAACAAGCTACACAAATTTTGCAAATGTATATACAAAAAGCACACGAAACACGAGATCTTGCTTTGCTTTAATTACCCAACAGCATGAAACGATTTCTGCATGACAAAACTGGTGTGAAAATAAAAAAGCGGCTTGTGAAATACGGCAAGTCGCAATAAAAGGGAGAATGCATTTTTTAAACGTATGTCATACGTATACGTATTCGTATTTAATCTTAATCGAACAAAACAACATGACAATTTTAATTCATTCTATGTCCGACGAACGCAGATTTCAAAGCCTTGAAAATTTCATTGATCACAAAATAAATTCAACGCTTTTTCACAATCAGCACGGACTTTTCACTCTGTCGTTTAAATAAAAAACACACAAACAGTTCATCTGTTCTATTTTTTAAAGGAATTAACCGGTACAGCTATGTTTAAATTAATTTTAAAAGGAGGAAAAAACTTACCGGCCGACTGTAGTTTCCATCGTTTGCCCTCGTTCTGAGGCGACGTCGCTATTAACGATGATTGAAACAGTAGAAGGGGACGTAATTCTTTTCCCGCGTTTTTCCGTAACGCTAAAAATTTATATAGAGTTTGTTTTAAAGGAACGAGAATACATTATTACACTGACATATGCTGTTATGAATACAAGCGAGAGAGAGAAAGAGAAAAAAAAAAACCCATCACATTATTAGAAAAGAAAAAAAATACTTTTCAGAGAACAGACATAAACAAATAAAATAATATGCGATTTATTTTACATGCGCGAGAAGTAGAATTAATTTACAACAATGAGTAAAACTATACAATACATAACATAAAATAATATAGAAAAAGTATTAGAGAATATTTTACTGGGGCTGTTTCTCAGACTATAGAAGGAGCTATTTTTCTATTTTAATTTTCTCCCCGAAATGGGGAGTGAGCCGATCCTGGAGGTACTGCAATACCAGGCCAACTCGTGGCAAGAGCGGTGCAAGCACCTAACATCTCACCTAGTTGCAAAAATCAGTTTAATATCGAAGTACCCACATGGGGTACGTATCAGATATTAAGCTGATAAGAACAGATACTACACTTTGATCTTAGCCAAAAGGCCGAGAAGCGATACTCAAATGTTTCCGAGTTTCCAAAGCCTATAAATCCTATGTCTTACTCAGACACGGTGTTTTAATTTTAAAACAAGCTACACAAATTTTGCAAATGTATATACAAAAAGCACACGAAACACGAGATCTTGCTTTGCTTTAATTACCCAACAGCATGAAACGATTTCTGCATGACAAAACTGGTGTGAAAATAAAAAAAGCGGCTTGTGAAATACGGCAAGTCGCAATAAAAGGGAGAATGCATTTTTAAACGTATGTCATACGTATACGTATTCGTATTTAATCTTAATCGAACAAAACAACATGACAATTTAATTCATTCTATGTCCGACGAACGCAGATTTCAAAGCCTTGAAAATTTCATTGATCACAAAATAAATTCAACGCTTTTTCACAATCAGCACGGACTTTTCACTCTGTCGTTTAAATAAAAAACACACAAACAGTTCATCTGTTCTATTTTTTAAAGGAATTAACCGGTACAGCTATGTTTAAATTAATTTTAAAAGGAGGAAAAAACTTACCGGCCGACTGTAGTTTCCATCGTTTGCCCTCGTTCTGAGGCGACGTCGCTATTAACGATGATTGAAACAGTAGAAGGGGACGTAATTCTTTTCCCCGCGTTTTTTCCGTAACGCTAAAAATTTATATAGAGTTTGTTTTAAAGGAACGAGAATACATTATTACACTGACATATGCTGTTATGAATACAAGCGAGAGAGAGAAAGAGAAAAAAAAAAACCCATCACATTATTAGAAAAGAAAAAAATACTTTTCAGAGAACAGACATAAACAAATAAAATAATATGCGATTTATTTTACATGCGCGAGAAGTAGAATTAATTTACAACAATGAGTAAAAACTATACAATACATAACATAAAATAATATAGAAAAAGTATTAGAGAATATTTTACTGGGGCTGTTTCTCAGACTATAGAAGGAGCTATTTTTCTATTTTAATTTTCTCCCCGAAATGGGGAGTGAGCCGATCCTGGAGGTACTGCAATACCAGGCCAACTCGTGGCAAGAGCGGTGCAAGCACCTAACATCTCACCTAGTTGCAAAAATCAGTTTAATATCGAAGTACCCACATGGGGTACGTATCAGATATTAAGCTGATAAGAACAGATACTACACTTTGATCTTAGCCAAAAGGCCGAGAAGCGATACTCAAATGTTTCCGAGTTTCCAAAGCCTATAAATCCTATGTCTTACTCAGACACGGTGTTTTAATTTTAAAACAAGCTACACAAATTTTGCAAATGTATATACAAAAAGCACACGAAACACGAGATCTTGCTTTGCTTTAATTACCCAACAGCATGAAACGATTTCTGCATGACAAAACTGGTGTGAAAATAAAAAAAGCGGCTTGTGAAATACGGCAAGTCGCAATAAAAGGGAGAATGCATTTTTAAACGTATGTCATACGTATACGTATTCGTATTTAATCTTAATCGAACAAAACAACATGACAATTTTAATTCATTCTATGTCCGACGAACGCAGATTTCAAAGCCTTGAAAATTTCATTGATCACAAAATAAATTCAACGCTTTTTCACAATCAGCACGGACTTTTCACTCTGTCGTTTAAATAAAAAACACACAAACAGTTCATCTGTTCTATTTTTTAAAGGAATTAACCGGTACAGCTATGTTTAAATTAATTTTAAAAGGAGGAAAAAACTTACCGGCCGACTGTAGTTTCCATCGTTTGCCCTCGTTCTGAGGCGACGTCGCTATTAACGATGATTGAAACAGTAGAAGGGGACGTAATTCTTTTCCCCGCGTTTTTCCGTAACGCTAAAAATTTATATAGAGTTTGTTTTAAAGGAACGAGAATACATTATTACACTGACATATGCTGTTATGAATACAAGCGAGAGAGAGAAAGAGAAAAAAAAAAACCCATCACATTATTAGAAAAGAAAAAAATACTTTTCAGAGAACAGACATAAACAAATAAAATAATATGCGATTTATTTTACATGCGCGAGAAGTAGAATTAATTTACAACAATGAGTAAAACTATACAATACATAACATAAAATAATATAGAAAAAGTATTAGAGAATATTTTACTGGGGCTGTTTCTCAGACTATAGAAGGAGCTATTTTTCTATTTTAATTTTCTCCCCGAAATGGGGAGTGAGCCGATCCTGGAGGTACTGCAATACCAGGCCAACTCGTGGCAAGAGCGGTGCAAGCACCTAACATCTCACCTAGTTGCAAAAATCAGTTTAATATCGAAGTACCCACATGGGGTACGTATCAGATATTAAGCTGATAAGAACAGATACTACACTTTGATCTTAGCCAAAAGGCCGAGAAGCGATACTCAAATGTTTCCGAGTTTCCAAAGCCTATAAATCCTATGTCTTACTCAGACACGGTGTTTTAATTTTAAAACAAGCTACACAAATTTTGCAAATGTATATACAAAAAGCACACGAAACACGAGATCTTGCTTTGCTTTAATTACCCAACAGCATGAAACGATTTCTGCATGACAAAACTGGTGTGAAAATAAAAAAAGCGGCTTGTGAAATACGGCAAGTCGCAATAAAAGGGAGAATGCATTTTTAAACGTATGTCATACGTATACGTATTCGTATTTAATCTTAATCGAACAAAACAACATGACAATTTTAATTCATTCTATGTCCGACGAACGCAGATTTCAAAGCCTTGAAAATTTCATTGATCACAAAATAAATTCAACGCTTTTTCACAATCAGCACGGACTTTTCACTCTGTCGTTTAAATAAAAAACACACAAACAGTTCATCTGTTCTATTTTTTAAAGGAATTAACCGGTACAGCTATGTTTAAATTAATTTTAAAAGGAGGAAAAAACTTACCGGCCGACTGTAGTTTCCATCGTTTGCCCTCGTTCTGAGGCGACGTCGCTATTAACGATGATTGAAACAGTAGAAGGGGACGTAATTCTTTTCCCCGCGTTTTTCCGTAACGCTAAAAATTTATATAGAGTTTGTTTTAAAGGAACGAGAATACATTATTACACTGACATATGCTGTTATGAATACAAGCGAGAGAGAGAAAGAGAAAAAAAAAAACCCATCACATTATTAGAAAAGAAAAAAATACTTTTCAGAGAACAGACATAAACAAATAAAATAATATGCGATTTATTTTACATGCGCGAGAAGTAGAATTAATTTACAACAATGAGTAAAACTATACAATACATAACATAAAATAATATAGAAAAAGTATTAGAGAATATTTTACTGGGGCTGTTTCTCAGACTATAGAAGGAGCTATTTTTCTATTTTAATTTTCTCCCCGAAATGGGGAGTGAGCCGATCCTGGAGGTACTGCAATACCAGGCCAACTCGTGGCAAGAGCGGTGCAAGCACCTAACATCTCACCTAGTTGCAAAAATCAGTTTAATATCGAAGTACCCACATGGGGTACGTATCAGATATTAAGCTGATAAGAACAGATACTACACTTTGATCTTAGCCAAAAGGCCGAGAAGCGATACTCAAATGTTTCCGAGTTTCCAAAGCCTATAAATCCTATGTCTTACTCAGACACGGTGTTTTAATTTTAAAACAAGCTACACAAATTTTGCAAATGTATATACAAAAAGCACACGAAACACGAGATCTTGCTTTGCTTTAATTACCCAACAGCATGAAACGATTTCTGCATGACAAAACTGGTGTGAAAATAAAAAAAAGCGGCTTGTGAAATACGGCAAGTCGCAATAAAAGGGAGAATGCATTTTTAAACGTATGTCATACGTATACGTATTCGTATTTAATCTTAATCGAACAAAACAACATGACAATTTTAATTCATTCTATGTCCGACGAACGCAGATTTCAAAGCCTTGAAAATTTCATTGATCACAAAATAAATTCAACGCTTTTTCACAATCAGCACGGACTTTTCACTCTGTCGTTTAAATAAAAAACACACAAACAGTTCATCTGTTCTATTTTTTAAAGGAATTAACCGGTACAGCTATGTTTAAATTAATTTTAAAAGGAGGAAAAAACTTACCGGCCGACTGTAGTTTCCATCGTTTGCCCTCGTTCTGAGGCGACGTCGCTATTAACGATGATTGAAACAGTAGAAGGGGACGTAATTCTTTTCCCCGCGTTTTTCCGTAACGCTAAAAATTTATATAGAGTTTGTTTTAAAGGAACGAGAATACATTATTACACTGACATATGCTGTTATGAATACAAGCGAGAGAGAGAAAGAGAAAAAAAAAAACCCATCACATTATTAGAAAAGAAAAAAATACTTTTCAGAGAACAGACATAAACAAATAAAATAATATGCGATTTATTTTACATGCGCGAGAAGTAGAATTAATTTACAACAATGAGTAAAACTATACAATACATAACATAAAATAATATAGAAAAAGTATTAGAGAATATTTTACTGGGGCTGTTTCTCAGACTATAGAAGGAGCTATTTTTCTATTTTAATTTTCTCCCCGAAATGGGGAGTGAGCCGATCCTGGAGGTACTGCAATACCAGGCCAACTCGTGGCAAGAGCGGTGCAAGCACCTAACATCTCACCTAGTTGCAAAAATCAGTTTAATATCGAAGTACCCACATGGGGTACGTATCAGATATTAAGCTGATAAGAACAGATACTACACTTTGATCTTAGCCAAAAGGCCGAGAAGCGATACTCAAATGTTTCCGAGTTTCCAAAGCCTATAAATCCTATGTCTTACTCAGACACGGTGTTTTAATTTTAAAACAAGCTACACAAATTTTGCAAATGTATATACAAAAAGCACACGAAACACGAGATCTTGCTTTGCTTTAATTACCCAACAGCATGAAACGATTTCTGCATGACAAAACTGGTGTGAAAATAAAAAAAGCGGCTTGTGAAATACGGCAAGTCGCAATAAAAGGGAGAATGCATTTTTAAACGTATGTCATACGTATACGTATTCGTATTTAATCTTAATCGAACAAAACAACATGACAATTTTAATTCATTCTATGTCCGACGAACGCAGATTTCAAAGCCTTGAAAATTTCATTGATCACAAAATAAATTCAACGCTTTTTCACAATCAGCACGGACTTTTCACTCTGTCGTTTAAATAAAAAACACACAAACAGTTCATCTGTTCTATTTTTTAAAGGAATTAACCGGTACAGCTATGTTTAAATTAATTTTAAAAGGAGGAAAAAACTTACCGGCCGACTGTAGTTTCCATCGTTTGCCCTCGTTCTGAGGCGACGTCGCTATTAACGATGATTGAAACAGTAGAAGGGGACGTAATTCTTTTCCCCGCGTTTTTCCGTAACGCTAAAAATTTATATAGAGTTTGTTTTAAAGGAACGAGAATACATTATTACACTGACATATGCTGTTATGAATACAAGCGAGAGAGAGAAAGAGAAAAAAAAAAACCCATCACATTATTAGAAAAGAAAAAAATACTTTTCAGAGAACAGACATAAACAAATAAAATAATATGCGATTTATTTTACATGCGCGAGAAGTAGAATTAATTTACAACAATGAGTAAAACTATACAATACATAACATAAAATAATATAGAAAAAGTATTAGAGAATATTTTACTGGGGCTGTTTCTCAGACTATAGAAGGAGCTATTTTTCTATTTTAATTTTCTCCCCGAAATGGGGAGTGAGCCGATCCTGGAGGTACTGCAATACCAGGCCAACTCGTGGCAAGAGCGGTGCAAGCACCTAACATCTCACCTAGTTGCAAAAATCAGTTTAATATCGAAGTACCACACATGGGGTACGTATCAGATATTAAGCTGATAAGAACAGATACTACACTTTGATCTTAGCCAAAAGGCCGAGAAGCGATACTCAAATGTTTCCGAGTTTCCAAAGCCTATAAATCCTATGTCTTACTCAGACACGGTGTTTTAATTTTAAAACAAGCTACACAAATTTTGCAAATGTATATACAAAAAGCACACGAAACACGAGATCTTGCTTTGCTTTAATTACCCAACAGCATGAAACGATTTCTGCATGACAAAACTGGTGTGAAAATAAAAAAAGCGGCTTGTGAAATACGGCAAGTCGCAATAAAAGGGAGAATGCATTTTTAAACGTATGTCATACGTATACGTATTCGTATTTAATCTTAATCGAACAAAACAACATGACAATTTTAATTCATTCTATGTCCGACGAACGCAGATTTCAAAGCCTTGAAAATTTCATTGATCACAAAATAAATTCAACGCTTTTTCACAATCAGCACGGACTTTTCACTCTGTCGTTTAAATAAAAAACACACAAACAGTTCATCTGTTCTATTTTTTAAAGGAATTAACCGGTACAGCTATGTTTAAATTAATTTTAAAAGGAGGAAAAAACTTACCGGCCGACTGTAGTTTCCATCGTTTGCCCTCGTTCTGAGGCGACGTCGCTATTAACGATGATTGAAACAGTAGAAGGGGACGTAATTCTTTTCCCCGCGTTTTTCCGTAACGCTAAAAATTTATATAGAGTTTGTTTTAAAGGAACGAGAATACATTATTACACTGACATATGCTGTTATGAATACAAGCGAGAGAGAGAAAGAGAAAAAAAAAAACCCATCACATTATTAGAAAAGAAAAAAATACTTTTCAGAGAACAGACATAAACAAATAAAATAATATGCGATTTATTTTACATGCGCGAGAAGTAGATTAATTTACAACAATGAGTAAAACTATACAATACATAACATAAAATAATATAGAAAAAGTATTAGAGAATATTTTACTGGGGCTGTTTCTCAGACTATAGAAGGAGCTATTTTTCTATTTTAATTTTCTCCCCGAAATGGGGAGTGAGCCGATCCTGGAGGTACTGCAATACCAGGCCAACTCGTGGCAAGAGCGGTGCAAGCACCTAACATCTCACCTAGTTGCAAAAATCAGTTTAATATCGAAGTACCCACATGGGGTACGTATCAGATATTAAGCTGATAAGAACAGATACTACACTTTGATCTTAGCCAAAAGGCCGAGAAGCGATACTCAAATGTTTCCGAGTTTCCAAAGCCTATAAATCCTATGTCTTACTCAGACACGGTGTTTTAATTTTAAAACAAGCTACACAAATTTTGCAAATGTATATACAAAAAGCACACGAAACACGAGATCTTGCTTTGCTTTAATTACCCAACAGCATGAAACGATTTCTGCATGACAAAACTGGTGTGAAAATAAAAAAAGCGGCTTGTGAAATACGGCAAGTCGCAATAAAAGGGAGAATGCATTTTTAAACGTATGTCATACGTATACGTATTCGTATTTAATCTTAATCGAACAAAACAACATGACAATTTTAATTCATTCTATGTCCGACGAACGCAGATTTCAAAGCCTTGAAAATTTCATTGATCACAAAATAAATTCAACGCTTTTTCACAATCAGCACGGACTTTTCACTCTGTCGTTTAAATAAAAAACACACAAACAGTTCATCTGTTCTATTTTTTAAAGGAATTAACCGGTACAGCTATGTTTAAATTAATTTTAAAAGGAGGAAAAAACTTACCGGCCGACTGTAGTTTCCATCGTTTGCCCTCGTTCTGAGGCGACGTCGCTATTAACGATGATTGAAACAGTAGAAGGGGACGTAATTCTTTTCCCCGCGTTTTTCCGTAACGCTAAAAATTTATATAGAGTTTGTTTTAAAGGAACGAGAATACATTATTACACTGACATATGCTGTTATGAATACAAGCGAGAGAGAGAAAGAGAAAAAAAAAAAACCCATCACATTATTAGAAAAGAAAAAAATACTTTTCAGAGAACAGACATAAACAAATAAAATAATATGCGATTTATTTTACATGCGCGAGAAGTAGAATTAATTTACAACAATGAGTAAAACTATACAATACATAACATAAAATAATATAGAAAAAGTATTAGAGAATATTTTACTGGGGCTGTTTCTCAGACTATAGAAGGAGCTATTTTTCTATTTTAATTTTCTCCCCGAAATGGGGAGTGAGCCGATCCTGGAGGTACTGCAATACCAGGCCAACTCGTGGCAAGAGCGGTGCAAGCACCTAACATCTCACCTAGTTGCAAAAATCAGTTTAATATCGAAGTACCCACATGGGGTACGTATCAGATATTAAGCTGATAAGAACAGATACTACACTTTGATCTTAGCCAAAAGGCCGAGAAGCGATACTCAAATGTTTCCGAGTTTCCAAAGCCTATAAATCCTATGTCTTACTCAGACACGGTGTTTTAATTTTAAAACAAGCTACACAAATTTTGCAAATGTATATACAAAAAGCACACGAAACACGAGATCTTGCTTTGCTTTAATTACCCAACAGCATGAAACGATTTCTGCATGACAAAACTGGTGTGAAAATAAAAAAAGCGGCTTGTGAAATACGGCAAGTCGCAATAAAAGGGAGAATGCATTTTTAAACGTATGTCATACGTATACGTATTCGTATTTAATCTTAATCGAACAAAACAACATGACAATTTTAATTCATTCTATGTCCGACGAACGCAGATTTCAAAGCCTTGAAAATTTCATTGATCACAAAATAAATTCAACGCTTTTTCACAATCAGCACGGACTTTTCACTCTGTCGTTTAAATAAAAAACACACAAACAGTTCATCTGTTCTATTTTTTAAAGGAATTAACCGGTACAGCTATGTTTAAATTAATTTTAAAACGGAGGAAAAAACTTACCGGCCGACTGTAGTTTCCATCGTTTGCCCTCGTTCTGAGGCGACGTCGCTATTAACGATGATTGAAACAGTAGAAGGGGACGTAATTCTTTTCCCCGCGTTTTTCCGTAACGCTAAAAATTTATATAGAGTTTGTTTTAAAGGAACGAGAATACATTATTACACTGACATATGCTGTTATGAATACAAGCGAGAGAGAGAAAGAGAAAAAAAAAAACCCATCACATTATTAGAAAAGAAAAAAATACTTTTCAGAGAACAGACATAAACAAATAAAATAATATGCGATTTATTTTACATGCGCGAGAAGTAGAATTAATTTACAACAATGAGTAAAACTATACAATACATAACATAAAATAATATAGAAAAAGTATTAGAGAATATTTTACTGGGGCTGTTTCTCAGACTATAGAAGGAGCTATTTTTCTATTTTAATTTTCTCCCCGAAATGGGGAGTGAGCCGATCCTGGAGGTACTGCAATACCAGGCCAACTCGTGGCAAGAGCGGTGCAAGCACCTAACATCTCACCTAGTTGCAAAAATCAGTTTAATATCGAAGTACCCACATGGGGTACGTATCAGATATTAAGCTGATAAGAACAGATACTACACTTTGATCTTAGCCAAAAGGCCGAGAAGCGATACTCAAATGTTTCCGAGTTTCCAAAGCCTATAAATCCTATGTCTTACTCAGACACGGTGTTTTAATTTTAAAACAAGCTACACAAATTTTGCAAATGTATATACAAAAAGCACACGAAACACGAGATCTTGCTTTGCTTTAATTACCCAACAGCATGAAACGATTTCTGCATGACAAAACTGGTGTGAAAATAAAAAAAGCGGCTTGTGAAATACGGCAAGTCGCAATAAAAGGGAGAATGCATTTTTAAACGTATGTCATACGTATACGTATTCGTATTTAATCTTAATCGAACAAAACAACATGACAATTTTAATTCATTCTATGTCCGACGAACGCAGATTTCAAAGCCTTGAAAATTTCATTGATCACAAAATAAATTCAACGCTTTTTCACAATCAGCACGGACTTTTCACTCTGTCGTTTAAATAAAAAACACACAAACAGTTCATCTGTTCTATTTTTTAAAGGAATTAACCGGTACAGCTATGTTTAAATTAATTTTAAAAGGAGGAAAAAACTTACCGGCCGACTGTAGTTTCCATCGTTTGCCCTCGTTCTGAGGCGACGTCGCTATTAACGATGATTGAAACAGTAGAAGGGGACGTAATTCTTTTCCCCGCGTTTTTCCGTAACGCTAAAAATTTATATAGAGTTTGTTTTAAAGGAACGAGAATACATTATTACACTGACATATGCTGTTATGAATACAAGCGAGAGAGAGAAAGAGAAAAAAAAAAACCCATCACATTATTAGAAAAGAAAAAAATACTTTTCAGAGAACAGACATAAACAAATAAAATAATATGCGATTTATTTTACATGCGCGAGAAGTAGAATTAATTTACAACAATGAGTAAAACTATACAATACATAACATAAAATAATATAGAAAAAGTATTAGAGAATATTTTACTGGGGCTGTTTCTCAGACTATAGAAGGAGCTATTTTTCTATTTTAATTTTCTCCCCGAAATGGGGAGTGAGCCGATCCTGGAGGTACTGCAATACCAGGCCAACTCGTGGCAAGAGCGGTGCAAGCACCTAACATCTCACCTAGTTGCAAAAATCAGTTTAATATCGAAGTACCCACATGGGGTACGTATCAGATATTAAGCTGATAAGAACAGATACTACACTTTGATCTTAGCCAAAAGGCCGAGAAGCGATACTCAAATGTTTCCGAGTTTCCAAAGCCTATAAATCCTATGTCTTACTCAGACACGGTGTTTTAATTTTAAAACAAGCTACACAAATTTTGCAAATGTATATACAAAAAGCACACGAAACACGAGATCTTGCTTTGCTTTAATTACCCAACAGCATGAAACGATTTCTGCATGACAAAACTGGTGTGAAAATAAAAAAAGCGGCTTGTGAAATACGGCAAGTCGCAATAAAAGGGAGAATGCATTTTTAAACGTATGTCATACGTATACGTATTCGTATTTAATCTTAATCGAACAAAACAACATGACAATTTTAATTCATTCTATGTCCGACGAACGCAGATTTCAAAGCCTTGAAAATTTCATTGATCACAAAATAAATTCAACGCTTTTTCACAATCAGCACGGACTTTTCACTCTGTCGTTTAAATAAAAAACACACAAACAGTTCATCTGTTCTATTTTTTAAAGGAATTAACCGGTACAGCTATGTTTAAATTAATTTTAAAAGGAGGAAAAAACTTACCGGCCGACTGTAGTTTCCATCGTTTGCCCTCGTTCTGAGGCGACGTCGCTATTAACGATGATTGAAACAGTAGAAGGGGACGTAATTCTTTTCCCCGCGTTTTTCCGTAACGCTAAAAATTTATATAGAGTTTGTTTTAAAGGAACGAGAATACATTATTACACTGACATATGCTGTTATGAATACAAGCGAGAGAGAGAAAGAGAAAAAAAAAAACCCATCACATTATTAGAAAAGAAAAAAATACTTTTCAGAGAACAGACATAAACAAATAAAATAATATGCGATTTATTTTACATGCGCGAGAAGTAGAATTAATTTACAACAATGAGTAAAACTATACAATACATAACATAAAATAATATAGAAAAAGTATTAGAGAATATTTTACTGGGGCTGTTTCTCAGACTATAGAAGGAGCTATTTTTCTATTTTAATTTTCTCCCCGAAATGGGGAGTGAGCCGATCCTGGAGGTACTGCAATACCAGGCCAACTCGTGGCAAGAGCGGTGCAAGCACCTAACATCTCACCTAGTTGCAAAAATCAGTTTAATATCGAAGTACCCACATGGGGTACGTATCAGATATTAAGCTGATAAGAACAGATACTACACTTTGATCTTAGCCAAAAGGCCGAGAAGCGATACTCAAATGTTTCCGAGTTTCCAAAGCCTATAAATCCTATGTCTTACTCAGACACGGTGTTTTAATTTTAAAACAAGCTACACAAATTTTGCAAATGTATATACAAAAAGCACACGAAACACGAGATCTTGCTTTGCTTTAATTACCCAACAGCATGAAACGATTTCTGCATGACAAAACTGGTGTGAAAATAAAAAAAGCGGCTTGTGAAATACGGCAAGTCGCAATAAAAGGGAGAATGCATTTTTAAACGTATGTCATACGTATACGTATTCGTATTTAATCTTAATCGAACAAAACAACATGACAATTTTAATTCATTCTATGTCCGACGAACGCAGATTTCAAAGCCTTGAAAATTTCATTGATCACAAAATAAATTCAACGCTTTTTCACAATCAGCACGGACTTTTCACTCTGTCGTTTAAATAAAAAACACACAAACAGTTCATCTGTTCTATTTTTTAAAGGAATTAACCGGTACAGCTATGTTTAAATTAATTTTAAAAGGAGGAAAAAACTTACCGGCCGACTGTAGTTTCCATCGTTTGCCCTCGTTCTGAGGCGACGTCGCTATTAACGATGATTGAAACAGTAGAAGGGGACGTAATTCTTTTCCCCGCGTTTTTCCGTAACGCTAAAAATTTATATAGAGTTTGTTTTAAAGGAACGAGAATACATTATTACACTGACATATGCTGTTATGAATACAAGCGAGAGAGAGAAAGAGAAAAAAAAAAACCCATCACATTATTAGAAAAGAAAAAAATACTTTTCAGAGAACAGACATAAACAAATAAAATAATATGCGATTTATTTTACATGCGCGAGAAGTAGAATTAATTTACAACAATGAGTAAAACTATACAATACATAACATAAAATAATATAGAAAAAGTATTAGAGAATATTTTACTGGGGCTGTTTCTCAGACTATAGAAGGAGCTATTTTTCTATTTTAATTTTCTCCCCGAAATGGGGAGTGAGCCGATCCTGGAGGTACTGCAATACCAGGCCAACTCGTGGCAAGAGCGGTGCAAGCACCTAACATCTCACCTAGTTGCAAAAATCAGTTTAATATCGAAGTACCCACATGGGGTACGTATCAGATATTAAGCTGATAAGAACAGATACTACACTTTGATCTTAGCCAAAAGGCCGAGAAGCGATACTCAAATGTTTCCGAGTTTCCAAAGCCTATAAATCCTATGTCTTACTCAGACACGGTGTTTTAATTTTAAAACAAGCTACACAAATTTTGCAAATGTATATACAAAAAGCACACGAAACACGAGATCTTGCTTTGCTTTAATTACCCAACAGCATGAAACGATTTCTGCATGACAAAACTGGTGTGAAAATAAAAAAAGCGGCTTGTGAAATACGGCAAGTCGCAATAAAAGGGAGAATGCATTTTTAAACGTATGTCATACGTATACGTATTCGTATTTAATCTTAATCGAACAAAACAACATGACAATTTTAATTCATTCTATGTCCGACGAACGCAGATTTCAAAGCCTTGAAAATTTCATTGATCACAAAATAAATTCAACGCTTTTTCACAATCAGCACGGACTTTTCACTCTGTCGTTTAAATAAAAAACACACAAACAGTTCATCTGTTCTATTTTTTAAAGGAATTAACCGGTACAGCTATGTTTAAATTAATTTTAAAAGGAGGAAAAAACTTACCGGCCGACTGTAGTTTCCATCGTTTGCCCTCGTTCTGAGGCGACGTCGCTATTAACGATGATTGAAACAGTAGAAGGGGACGTAATTCTTTTCCCCGCGTTTTTCCGTAACGCTAAAAATTTATATAGAGTTTGTTTTAAAGGAACGAGAATACATTATTACACTGACATATGCTGTTATGAATACAAGCGAGAGAGAGAAAGAGAAAAAAAAAAACCCATCACATTATTAGAAAAGAAAAAAATACTTTTCAGAGAACAGACATAAACAAATAAAATAATATGCGATTTATTTTACATGCGCGAGAAGTAGAATTAATTTACAACAATGAGTAAAACTATACAATACATAACATAAAATAATATAGAAAAAGTATTAGAGAATATTTTACTGGGGCTGTTTCTCAGACTATAGAAGGAGCTATTTTTCTATTTTAATTTTCTCCCCGAAATGGGGAGTGAGCCGATCCTGGAGGTACTGCAATACCAGGCCAACTCGTGGCAAGAGCGGTGCAAGCACCTAACATCTCACCTAGTTGCAAAAATCAGTTTAATATCGAAGTACCCACATGGGGTACGTATCAGATATTAAGCTGATAAGAACAGATACTACACTTTGATCTTAGCCAAAAGGCCGAGAAGCGATACTCAAATGTTTCCGAGTTTCCAAAGCCTATAAATCCTATGTCTTACTCAGACACGGTGTTTTAATTTTAAAACAAGCTACACAAATTTTGCAAATGTATATACAAAAAGCACACGAAACACGAGATCTTGCTTTGCTTTAATTACCCAACAGCATGAAACGATTTCTGCATGACAAAACTGGTGTGAAAATAAAAAAAGCGGCTTGTGAAATACGGCAAGTCGCAATAAAAGGGAGAATGCATTTTTAAACGTATGTCATACGTATACGTATTCGTATTTAATCTTAATCGAACAAAACAACATGACAATTTTAATTCATTCTATGTCCGACGAACGCAGATTTCAAAGCCTTGAAAATTTCATTGATCACAAAATAAATTCAACGCTTTTTCACAATCAGCACGGACTTTTCACTCTGTCGTTTAAATAAAAAACACACAAACAGTTCATCTGTTCTATTTTTTAAAGGAATTAACCGGTACAGCTATGTTTAAATTAATTTTAAAAGGAGGAAAAAACTTACCGGCCGACTGTAGTTTCCATCGTTTGCCCTCGTTCTGAGGCGACGTCGCTATTAACGATGATTGAAACAGTAGAAGGGGACGTAATTCTTTTCCCCGCGTTTTTCCGTAACGCTAAAAATTTATATAGAGTTTGTTTTAAAGGAACGAGAATACATTATTACACTGACATATGCTGTTATGAATACAAGCGAGAGAGAGAAAGAGAAAAAAAAAAACCCATCACATTATTAGAAAAGAAAAAAATACTTTTCAGAGAACAGACATAAACAAATAAAATAATATGCGATTTATTTTACATGCGCGAGAAGTAGAATTAATTTACAACAATGAGTAAAACTATACAATACATAACATAAAATAATATAGAAAAAGTATTAGAGAATATTTTACTGGGGCTGTTTCTCAGACTATAGAAGGAGCTATTTTTCTATTTTAATTTTCTCCCCGAAATGGGGAGTGAGCCGATCCTGGAGGTACTGCAATACCAGGCCAACTCGTGGCAAGAGCGGTGCAAGCACCTAACATCTCACCTAGTTGCAAAAATCAGTTTAATATCGAAGTACCCACATGGGGTACGTATCAGATATTAAGCTGATAAGAACAGATACTACACTTTGATCTTAGCCAAAAGGCCGAGAAGCGATACTCAAATGTTTCCGAGTTTCCAAAGCCTATAAATCCTATGTCTTACTCAGACACGGTGTTTTAATTTTAAAACAAGCTACACAAATTTTGCAAATGTATATACAAAAAGCACACGAAACACGAGATCTTGCTTTGCTTTAATTACCCAACAGCATGAAACGATTTCTGCATGACAAAACTGGTGTGAAAATAAAAAAAGCGGCTTGTGAAATACGGCAAGTCGCAATAAAAGGGAGAATGCATTTTTAAACGTATGTCATACGTATACGTATTCGTATTTAATCTTAATCGAACAAAACAACATGACAATTTTAATTCATTCTATGTCCGACGAACGCAGATTTCAAAGCCTTGAAAATTTCATTGATCACAAAATAAATTCAACGCTTTTTCACAATCAGCACGGACTTTTCACTCTGTCGTTTAAATAAAAAACACACAAACAGTTC